>NW_024580667.1:20253497-20510390 GCF_017639235.1 Corvus kubaryi | reverse complement strand
CTCACAGCAGATAAACAGTAATGAGTATTTTGGACCAAACCACTACATATGGATATATGGAAATATATATTTTGGAAATTAAATATGACTGAACAAATATTCAGAACTCTTACCTGTTTCTTAAATATATTTAGTAGGCAAATATTGAGCCATATAACTTTGTTCAATCCTTGCAGTTTTCCTGCAAGTTTACAGTTGCTGTCTTGCATACTATTACTTCAGATGTCTCAACACTTATACCGTCCACAAAAGCATCACCACACCATACAGGAAAATTTATTCATTTACTGAAAGCAATTAATGTTTAAGAAACAGTTCCTTATCACAGAAATGTCTCCTATTCACTGCACCACTGATTTTCAAAGTCACCAAAAAAGAGAAACAAAACTGCCTCCACTTTTGAGATTTCTCTTATCACATCAATGTGAGCTTAATCCCATTCCCATTCAGGGAGAAAAACTTCCTTTGACTTCAAAGGTGAAAACAAAGCATTTATGAATTTCTACAGAGCAGACGCCTTTTTCTGTACAGTTCAAATATCTCTGCCTATCCAAGAAGCCAAGGTTTTGCTTCATTCCACTCAGTGATCAGAATGATACTTACATGTTTTATCTTCGTATCAAAGGTATTTCTGCTGCAGCTGGCTCTGCAAGTGAGGTGTTTCACTATCTGTTTGCAGGCTTCAGTCTTCCCAGAACCACTTTCTCCACTGCAACATGACAGGCAAGGAAGAGAGGGAGGAAACATTGTTAGTTTCACAATTGAAATGTTATTTATATTCTCTGCTAGCTTTGTTTGAATGGATTTAAGGTACCTCCATCAAACTTTCATTTCAAAAAACAGAAGGTTTATGGATGACAAATTAAGAACAGAACACAGGAGATAGACTGACTGTCTATGTTCATGAGGGCTGTCAGAGCTGTCAAGAGACATTGTCTTGTACCACTAGTCAAGCCAATCAAATCCAATGCTTTCAAGCTTTTTTGAAGGTATTTATAGCACAGATTTTATGTTTTCCTTTATCTTTTGTCCGGCAAAGGAGCTCACTTATGCTGCCTGGTTCTCTTTGCAGATGGGAAAATTACTGCTGTGGTAATGATGGGGAACCAGAAGAAATGGAAAGTGAAGAATACAATAGGAAGAAGGGAAAGAAAATAAAAAAGGAACAGTAGGGAGAAGGAAAAGCTTATTGATTTTATAACCTGCTCAGTTTCTGAAATACACTCTGACTTTAGTGATTCTGTCTGGATCATTGTGATTTCTTGTTTGTGATGTGGAATAAATATCCGAAAGAATGAGAATCTCTGACAGGCAAAGTGACCAAAGTAAATAAGGCAAAAGGAAATAGAATGACATAGGTGGAAAGAAACAATAGAAAACTGGTGGGATGGAGGAAGGAAGAAAAGTCAGCAGGTGCATTTTAAGCATGAAGCAGGAAGGAAAAGGAAAAAAGAGATGGAAAGGATTAAGTTAGTGAAGTCTGATTAAAAAATTAGGTAAGAATTTCTTACTTGAATTATAAGATGATGTTTTCTTTACAGACAACTGAACCAAATAAAATGTAATTTGATGCTTCTCCTTCATTCATTCACTTGATCAAATTTAAAAGGCTGTTTATACAACAGCCACTTAGATTTTTCACAAGTACAATGGATGTGATGGCTGGTCAATCTGTTATCTGCATATTTTAGTTTCTGAAAATGAGAATGCAGCAAAATACAGTAGCTGTCTCGCTATTCCTTTATCTATTCAAATATCACTTCAAAGGAGAAATCAATTAAAAAGGAAGAAACAAAAGAGGGAAGGACAAAAAAGAGCTCCATACTTGAATAGCAATGCACCATTTAATCTCATTCAACTCTCATGGGACATACATGCAGCTTGGTGAATATCTTATTGTTTGCCTGGCAAACTTTAGTCTTACGTGACATGACAGATCTTGTCATTACTATATGGGATATGTCAAACTGCTTTTGTCTATGTTTTCCATGTTTCTATATCAAGGTGGAGGCTGACACTGGACTTCAAACTCCTACTGGCATCAGTAGGAGGTTTATGGTCCAAGACTGCAATGGTTTACAATCTGCCAACATGTTGATATATCTGATGAAATTCAGCTGTGGGTCCTGAGGGAGCTGGCAGATGAAGTTGTTAAGCCACTATCCATCATTTTTGAAAAATTGTGGCAGTCAGGTGAAGTCCCTGCTCTCTAGAAAAAGGAAAATATTAACATCCATTTAAAAAAAAAAAAAAAGTAGAAGACAGGCAACTACAGACCAATCAGTCTCTATTCTATGCCAGGGCTATGGTGTTGGTGGACAGGGGCAGAGCAACTCACATTGTCTACCTGAACTTACGTAGTGTTTGACACTGTCCTGCACAACATCCTTGTCTCTAAATTAGAGATTTGATGGATGGACCATTTGGTGGATAAAGAACTGACTGGATCATCACACAGAAAAAGTGGTGTTCAACATCTCGTTGTCCATGTGGAGACCAGAGATGAGTGGTGTCCCTCAGGGGTAGGAACTGGGGCGGATATTGCTGAACATCTTTGTCAGTGACATGGACAGTGGGATCAAGTGCTCCAGTTTGCTGATGACACCAAGCTGTGGGGTGACACTTTATGCTGGGAAGGGATACCATCCAGAGACCTTGACAGGTTTGAGAGGTGGGCTGATGCAAACCTCATTAAATTCAACAAAGCGAAGTGCAAGGTCCTGCACCTGGGTCGTGGCAACCCCAGACACACCTACAGGCTGGGCAGAAAAGTGACAGAGAGCAGCCCTGAGCAGAAAGACTTGACAGCAATGGTCAATGAAAAATTCACCATGAGCCAGCAGTGCGTGCTCACAGACCAGAAAGCCAAGATAATCCTGGGCTATATCCAAAGCAGTATAGCCAGCTGGTTGAAGGAGCCAATTTTCCTCCTGTACTCCATTCTTGTGAGTACTGCATCCAGCTCTGGTGTCCCCAGCATAAGAAGGACATTGAATTGTTGGAGCAACTCCAGGGGAGGGTCACAAAGTTGATAAGAGCATCTCCCTATGGAGACAGGCTGAGAAAGTTGGGGCTGTTCAGCCTGGAGAAGAGAAGTTTGTGTGGAGACCTCATAGCAACCTTCCAGCACCTGAAGGAGGCCTACAGGGAAGCCACAGTGGGACTCTTTGTCAGGAACTGTAGTGACAGAAAAAGGAGTAATGATACAAACTGAAAGAGGGGAAGTTTAGGTAAGATATTAGCAAGAAATCTTGTACCGTGAGGGGAGTGAGACACTGGAACAGGTTGCCCAGGGAGGTTATGGGTTCCCCATCCCTGGAGGTGTTCAAAGCCAGGTTGGATAAGGCCTTGAGAAACCTGGTCTAGTGGGAGGTGGGAGGCCCATGGCAGCAGAGGTTGGGACTAGACCACCTTTAAGGTCCATTCCAACCTCTTCACATTCTATGATTCTATGTTATGTGAAGATCTAAACTAGGAGGTCACAAAGCCATGTTTAAACCAGGTCTAAGAGCAAATGGAATTGTGTAATGTCAAGATGGTCACTGTCGCAACTAATATGAAATTAGCAACTCTCCAGAAACGACAAGGTTCTCCTTAAGGGCACTATCCCTTGGTCAGATTTTCGGCTTCTGACTCTGAAAGAGTTTCAAAAGTCAGACGGTACTTGATGTCACCCTACAAAATATGCATCTCTGCCCATGTAATGATGACTTCACTCTCCAAACACTAATTGTACCATTCTGCCTCTGTTCTTAAGATCCAGCATTAGCCTTTATAATGGCAATCTCCAGATTCCATGTTTCTTTGCCTGTTGTCACTAACAGGAACCGAGAAAAATTGAAACAGGACACTAGTCCTCCCTTACAGACAGGATATTCCTCCCTTACAGACATTTCACAATCTTAGAAATAACAGATCTTATACTGTATTATCCAGAAATGTGGAGATACTTACAGCTTTTTACCAGCTAGGCTCGTAGTTCAATGCCTTAGAAAGCCTCGGGCAGCCTAGAGAGGTAGCACGGGCAATCCAGCATTTCAGTAGCTCTAAAAGCGGTAAGTGTATTAGCTGCAAAGCTGATACCACCAGCAGAAGCAAAGAGGGAGAAATATAGCTCCCAGCTTGCCTAATTTCCTGCAATTAGAAGCTTTCAAAAGAAACAGACAAACCAGGCCAAAACCAGCCACTGTAACAGAAAGTTTTTCCAGGTTTCAAAAATCTTTCTCACAACTGGAGAAATTGAGGGTGGGGAGAAGGGATGCTAAAATAAAAGTTGATGTGCCTCTGTTTTCAAGAATTACAAAGCAGGCATGCAACTTAAAATTAAAACCAGAAAAAATGACTTCTTAAACAAAGAAACTGGAGTGTTCACCATGAGTTTCCCCACTTAAGCATTAATTTGCTTCACTTTTAACATAAAGCTATGTGTTGTTTTTGACTGCAAGACAAATGTGGCCCAGCTAACACGACCATGCAAACAAGCAAAAGTGGACAGTTTCTGTACATTTTTGAATATTTCTTCTCAAGATTCATGTTTTCTGAACATTGCAGGAACTCAGCTGCAAAGATATGACATGCTCGGCTCAACTGTTCATTTTACAGTCCTGCCACGGGAGGTTGTTGATCAAAATGATTGCTACATTACTGTTCAGGGCTACAAAATTCACTAGAATGTGGTTGCTGAAAGAGAGACACAACATGACTTAGTTGTTCTGTACATTTCAATGGTATATTCACTTTCAGTGAAATACAGATTGAACCGCTGAGAAAAAATGCTATGTTAGGAAAAGTTTTAATTGTTGATACCATTATTTGGAACATTTGAGGCAATTTAACAATGGAAAAGTAATTTGGTACCTTGTACCAGATCTTGTTTATTCCATTTCATTTGAGGTTGAATAAAATTTTTTGCAATGTCAGTATTTTTGCCCTAGAAATTCAATGCTGCTTAGAGAACAACTCCTGTTTTCTCTTTTAAATAAGTGTTTCATCACTATATTTTTCCAAATGTGATTTACAATATGAATGTTGGTTTCTTATTACTTTTGTTTGGATTGACTTATCAAGGCGTAGGGTAAGTTAGCAACAAAGCAGAAAAGCATTCTTCTGCACTAAAACTTCCTTAGAAGGCGATATGGAACAGACAAAGAAGGCTTATTTCACGTATAAAAAAAGGTTAAATTAGAAACAGCGTACTCCAAAGGAAAGGAAAATAAACAGAGAATTTGAAACCCTATTCTCACATAGGGCTTTAGGCAAGTTCCATGAAGTTTTCTCACTTTATTCCTTCTTTGGCTTTCCAGCTTTTTTTTATAACTACCTGATGGAGGGCCTGTTCCCTACTATTTCTTTATGAATATTTTGTTAATACAACCTTAATTACAGGTCTAATCTTTCTGTCTTCAAATATTATGAATAATTTAAAAAATAAGTTCTATTTTGACATAAAAAATTAAAATCTTAATTTGTTAGGAAAAAGTCCAATTGAAAGTGTGAAAATACAAAGCCATGTGAAGCAAAGAACACAAGACATAATACACCCAGGAGGAACTAAAGAACCTACACCCATCAAATCCATGGCATTTGGATTATCATACAACTCTTTTGCTTTCTTGTGACAGTCTAGCTGGGCTGCTAGTGACACCCACGCTGGAGAGCTCCATGTGGAACATGTGCTTGCTGGACATCCACGTGAACGGCTTGGCTGTGAAGAGCTGTGGCTGGAGTTCCAACTCCCTTCGTGGTGACTCCCAAACCCACAAAGCCTGTGTGAACACCCCAGCTCTGAGACCACCGCAGCAGCTGGTCCCCACCGGGTTAAAAAGTTACTGGATGGAGAGGGACTTAGGCAGACAGAACCATCACATGGAAGTAGTTAATCAAGGAAGCCCAGGTAAGAGTCAGAAAACAGCCAGCTCCAGGCAATTTTTAAGAATTGCTTTCTGCAAGTACTGAGAAGTACCCGCTTACTCTTACTTTATGCATATTAGGCTGGTGTGTCTATACCTTTATGATTTCAGAACACTGGCCCATTATTGGATCATTATTGTTTGGTAAGCAATAATCCCAGTATAAAGAAATTCTACAAATCATCTATTTAGGGAAAATATGACGAAATATATAACACGTGAGGAGCACTATATCTGTCATTTGAGATAATAAAAATGACAGGGTTTTATTTTTTGCATTTCATTTTCAATTCTGACCAAAGGTACCACACTCAGAACTGCAGAAATACTTAATGAAAAGAACTTATTCCTGCAGTACTTGAACTATAGCCAGAAATGATGGAAAACTGCTGACGGAATGTGTTCATATAAGATTTCCACCAGATTTAAAGGAAGACAGGTGTGCTGTTTTGCATGAACTTCTGAAACAAATCTCTTATTGTACTACCCTAAACAGTGAGCATTACTACTCCAAATTCCCATTAATATAGTAAGATATATCCAGGGAAGAGTGACTTAAGTTTGCACACTTTTGGGGGTCAGAATAATTTATTTCTTCTCCATTTTCTGAGTATGTAAGCGAGACACTGAGTCTTGCTCCCAGTGACTGAGGTTTCTAGATTTGAAACAAATATGTGCAAGCAAAACTGTTAAACATAAAAGAGTGGGTTGTGTAATATCAGTAATGTTATCTATAACTGATCAATCCTGCATGTTAGTTGGAAATTATATTCTTAAAATTGAGCTAAATTGAACAGTGTATTTCTAAACAATGTTTTAATACAAATCTGTAACTGCACTTATGATATATGGAACTATACTTTCAAAAAATAAATATTTTTTACTTGATCAGAATGGCTTTGGTAATGCTAAACTGAGGAAATCCAAAGCTTTCAATGCATTCCACTGTAAAACACAAGGATTTCTCTCCATTCCAGGTTATTTGGCTTAAAAATGTGATTTATATCACAACAGAATCATTGGATATTGACACTCCTGTCTGCTAAGAAGTTAGACCATTTCATTTTATGTATTCATTATGATTTTTTGACTCACAAAATTAGCCATCAGCATGCCATAAATCTTTGGTTTGATTTACTAAGGATCCTTAGCTTTTAACAAGTCTATATTTAGGCTCCCTAGACAGCTCTTTACTTATCTTGTCAGTGCTTAATGTATTTTCATATCCTGAAAAGCAAGAGCAAAATGCAGTCAGAAGGAAGCTAACCAAGAAAAGTCCACCTACTGGCTACTTAAGAGCATAACTAATAGCATTATTTTATTCTGTAACTTCCATTAGAAGTTTATACAAAGACAGCTCTTGGTGTTAAGTATACAGGAATGAAGCTGGCTTGCTATAAACTGATAATAATTGTGAATAACTGATAGTAAGTTCTTCAGTGATTTGGCCAAATGCTTCCCTGTTGTAAAATGCTCAATTTCAGTGAGTGAACTTTTGCTCAGATGTGAAGTGACTGGGGAAAAAAATTTTGTAACATGGTAAGAAATTTGGCTGCACTTCAAGTTCTGTGTCCAGTTCTGGTCTCCTCACTTCAAGAAAAACATTCAAGTGCTGGACAGAGTCCAGAGAAGGGCAATGGAGCTGGTGAAGGGTTTGGAGCATGAGTTCTACAAGGAACAGCTGAGGGAGCTGGAGGTGTTTAGCCTGGAAAAAAAGGAAGCTTAGGGGAGACCGGAGCACTCTCTACAACTGCCTGAAAGGAGGCTGCAGCCAGGAGGGGATCAGCCTGTTCTCCCAGGCAACCAGTGACAGGACAACAGGAAATGGCCTCAAACTGTACGAGGGGAGGTTTAGGTTGGACATCAGGAAGAATTTAGTCTCAGGAAGGGTGATTAGACATTGGAGTGGGCTGCTCAGGAGGTGGTAGAGTCACCGTCCCTGGAGGTATTCAAGAAATGACTGGACGTGGCACTCAGTGCCATGGCCTACTTGACAAGATAGTGTTCAGTCAAAGGTTGGACTCGATGATCTCAAAGGTCTTTTATAATCTCATTGATTCTGTAATCCTGTGGATTAAGTTTAAAGATTCAGAAAATATGAAAGTAAGTAAAGTGTGGAAAGATAGAGATGATAAGACTGAATAACAAATTTCTTTTACTGAGTACATCAAATTCTCCACTGCTTTCAGAGAGCTTGAGAAAAGAAGGATTAACAGATTTGGGGATTAAAAAGTTCCAGGTGAATGACAAGTTTCACCATTATTAAAACCAGCATATTTGGATAAAACTCTTTTCACAGATTCCTAATACATTTATTCACAATCTTGAAGTTATTTACCATCAAAACAACACTGAATAAAGGCTAAAGTGCATTTTAAAGTCCATTTTGAGCTTGGAGAGTTAAAGAACAAACTCATGATCACACAGACATTTGAGGCAGAGTGCAAGCTCCAATACAGGCGCCTCACCACAGAGGTTTATAATTTAGTCAAGGACTTATCATTTTTATTGTCAATAGATCCTATTTCTAATCCTGATTCATGTAGTATTAGCAAACACACACAGCAGTTTTGAATTCTTTGCCATTAACTCTTGCTCCTAATTAGATGCAGCTACATGGAGTGGCAATTGCCCAAGAGAATTTATGAACTTGAGATGTAATTAAACCTTTCTCATTTCTATTTTTCTCTAATGTATGATACAGAGATCAGTACACAGAAAAAAAATCTGTTGGAGAAAAAAATAAAATAGAAATTTCAACTGCTGAGGACCAAGGGAAACAGCTGAAAGGCAGGAGGTACAAATTAATTAATAGAAAGATAAATTTTCACCTGAGGATAAAGCACTGGGGATGGTGCTCCTGGAATAGCATGTGGTAAGCTCTTTCAGCACAGGAAAATATATGTGGGGGAAGCGAGGAACACAGTTTTCCAGAATTACTTAAATAAAGCTGGGTGACCTGAAAAATTGTAGAAAATTAAAATGACAAATACATTTCAAAACAATTATGTTTCATCCCCCTAATTTGGGTATTTTGTAAAGCTTTATAAGCATTATGAACAGAATCTCTCTAGCTATAGAGGTGATACTTTTACAACAGCTATGAAGTTCTTAATTGCAGAAAATAGAGCTTTAAACACAGAAGGTCTAATTAAGACACAAAAGTAAACATAACTAGAGGACTTAACAATACTGGTTTGTGCATTAATAAAACAAAACCCAGTAAGCTATTTTTTAATACCTTACATCTATAGTTTCTCAATATCTTGACTTGAAAATATACAAAATGAGATATGAACATCCCATGAAAATTTAAAATTGAAATCAAACGAATAGGTTATAAACTAACTAATTTACTACATGACATCCCACAAATACTCTCTCTGCAATATAGAATAACTCCTGATAGACACAGCTGGCAACATATACTCTCCTTAAAGCCTGAGTAAATCCAAAATATCTGCTGTAGAAACCACTTTTTTTTTTTTTTTCTTTTTTCTGAGGGTATCCTGATGTTCTCACCCCTTGCTGTCCCATGCCTGTCTTATTTATTTAGATATTAAGCTATTCAATCCTGGGGCATCTACAACACTGCAGCTGAATGAATCCTCCATATACATTCTCAGTCAGGCCTTAAGGGCTACCAGACAAAAAAAGATCAAATCCACACCAATTCTCCAGGAATCATTTCAGAATGTCACAACGTACAAAGAAAAACCTTCACACGTGTATGCTCAATGCAAAATGTTTCAAGTTTACATATTTTTCTAACACAAACTTCAAGAATATATTTGTCTTAATCAGGCACAAGTAAATTCTGCAGGAATGTAACAAAGCAGCGTGACCACAGCTCAAGCACTTCTACAGTCACTAAGATACCTTCAAAGTCATATTTGCATGTTCTTTGTAGTATAATGCTATTATAATGTGTAGTGTAGTAGTACAGTGTATTTCCAGGTAAAAATGCAATAATATTATCCTCTAACAATTGCATTGAATTTCGTAAGAAGCAAAGTACATCAGTGTCTATTAATGTATGATTCTTTGTCATGTCAGAATGAATAATTGCTTACAAAATATTTACTTTAGTAGTATTCTACTGGAACGAAGTGTGGGAGGTCAGTGCACTGTAACAAAATTATGTTTGTCGAGAAGTTATGAACAGTATTTTTTAAAAAAAGAAAAACATAAAATGTCTCTGTTACTAAAATATATATATATTATAATATTTTCATTGCATTATTCTTGTTTTAAAAATAGTATCATGCCCAAGAAGTTTGCATTCCTTTTCTTTTTGACAGCTAACAAACTACATACCTGAAACAAAAACGCTAACTAATGAGCCACATCATATAGCACGTCAGCATTTAGTGAGGAATTGACATCATCACTTTTTATTACTCTAATATATAGACCATCTACCACTTAGAGACTTTAATACAATATCAGCTAAGCTGCTGCAGTATACCGGAGCATTTCAAAAACAAAGTGGTTTTACAACCATGGTTTCTTGATCATCTGGGAAATACCTGCATAATGCACAATAGAGTGCAGATTACAATGATGAAGTGAAAGCAATTATTATCCAAGGTGACCCAAACAATTACAGGACAAAAAGTGTCTCATGATAAATTTAATTAAATAGATCTATCACAGAGAATAAAGATACAGCAAACATTCAGGAAACATTTTAATATGTAAACTCTTCCTCTTTACAGTTCTCTCTTGGTGCACAAAATCATGTAGCTAATATAAAATACACAGTGACAGGAAAAAAATGCCAGCATCTAAAACCCTGGAGATGATGGATGATTTCCATTTTTAGAAATAAATTCAGACTCCCAACTTGGAATCTGCTGCTCCTACCATGAATGGCAAAGCATTTCTTTCTCTCAGATTTACTACTGATACATACAAAGCCATGTGACTTAGCAAACAGCCACAAATTACAATTTGCTTACCAAATTTTTAACCCTTTATAACTCTTGTAAGTTAAATAAACATATTTGAACCTTCCCTCTCAGGGAGGCTGATCTCTGTGATCTCAGTGCATCAATGGGAAGCTAAGAAGGGAGGATAAATTAACAGTTACACTAACACTATCTCTAAAATGTCTGGGTGAAGATGAAGGAGAGATCAAAACTCTTGAGTGTTTTTACACAACTCAAGTTGTCCTTGCCCAAATGCTGCCTGTGACCAGCACAAGTCACGTCCCCGTGCCTGAGCCAGGGCAGTGTTCAGCTCGTGCTCAGCATGTTGCTTTCACTGCTGTACAATATCCCAGATGAGAGGCCCGGTGTGGAGCACAGACAGACATTTTGAGCCTTTGTGCACCATCCAAGATTGCTATCTCCATAATCATGTTTTGGGCAAGGGGGTGTGAACTAAAATAACCACTGTATGAAGTATGCATCTATTTTTGTAAGTTTGACTGTGGCAGAAACCACCAAGGTCATCAGGAATTATTTTTAAACAACCAGAAGTGCTGCTGCTCATTCAAAGCATCATCAAGATGACTGCTTTACCAATAAGACACAGCAAAAATAGCTATATCTTGGAAGACATTTTTAAATTTTTGCTAAAACACTAAAACTGAGATGCTCCCCACACAAAATGGGCATATATATTAATTAATTGTAGGGGTTTGGCATGTCAAATGAACTATATGAATTGTGAAAAATATCCGCAATCTTTTAAAAGAGAATTCTTACCATGGTAGAATAAATAGGAAGTTCTTTAAATGGGTTAACAAGCAACAGTATATCACCAATGTAGGTCTGAAAAAAAGAAGATACAACTGCTTTATTAAGTCATAAATTAAATTTTTAAGGAGGCTAATGGCTTTCTTCCAAATAGAACCTCAGTAAAGCCTCTTAACTCTAGCTAACAACATGCTAAACATAATTCATGAGTTCTGAGCTTTTAACTCCACTGTTTGAACTTGAGATCTAAATTTACACTTTGAACAGAATTAATTAGCCTTTTTATAATAAAACTGAGTTCTTCATAACTGAAAATTATGCAGAGAAAAATTGCACTACATATATTATTGGTAGATTATTTGAAAGTTAATTTGTAACTTACCACTTGCTAAACTACAAAAATGTCACAGAATCACAGAAGCTGCTGAGTTGGAAGGGACCCACAAGGATCATCGAGTCTAACTCCTGGCATGCCTACCACATAAACAAGCTCCTCAAGGGATTTTAATGGAATAGATGACATAATTTAGAAATGCTATACTGGCTATCCAGAGTTGATACGTTAAAATATATTGCTTGTGGGGTAAGATGGAGCAATTGATACATATATGTCTTTATGCAAGTGCATGTGTATATGAACATATGAGCATGCATCTGGAAAAGCTATCCTGACTATATTAGAAAAAGTAAACCATTTAATGCTTGCAAGTTTGCAAGATTTTACTATTTCATGTTTGGGGCTTTGATGGATGAGAGGCTGGACAAGAGCCAGCACTGTGCTCTAGCAGCCCAGGCAGCCAATTGTATCCTGGGCTGCATCCAGAGCAGCGTGGGCAGCAGGGTGAAGGAGCGGATTCTGCCGCTCTGCTCTGCTCTGGCGAGACCCCACCTGCAGTGCTGCATCCAGCTCTGGGGTCCCAGCACAGGAAGGACATGGCCCTGTTAGAACAAGATGAGGGCCATGAAGATGATCAGAGGCCTGCAGTACCTCTGCTATGAAGATAGGCTGAGAGAGTTGAGATTGTTTAGCGTGGAGAAGGCTCCAGGGAGAACTTATAGTAACCTTCTGGTACCTAAAGGGGGCTACAGGAAAGATAGGGAGGGACTCTTTATCAGGGATTGTAGTGACAGAATGGAGAGGAATGGTTTTAAGCTGAAAGGGAAGAGATTTATATTAGCTACTAGGAAAAAAATTCTTTACTGTGGGGGTGCTGAGGCACTAGAGGAGGTTGCCCAGAGGAGTTATGGATGCCCCATCGCTGGAAATGTTCAAGGACAGGTTGCATGGGGCCTTGAGTTCACCATCTTCAACTGGAAGATATCCCTGGCCATGGCAGAAGAGTTGGAACCAGATGATCTCAAAGGTCCTTTCCAAAACAAACCATTCTACAATTGTATGCACTTAAGTGTAAGATTGTAGGTCACTCTTGCTGCTATACTTTTCACTCCACACAAATAGCTGCTGCTATATTACACTCTTACGATGCAAAAACTGCCTGGCTTCTGTCTCTGAAGAGGTCAGACAGCAAAGCATCATGTGAACAGTTCCAGTCATGCTGTCTTCTTCAAGATGAAGCATTTTGATTTGGAGAGGTGGAAAATATTGTCCTGCATAGTAAATGTACTGTTTTCCTTCTAAAATGCATCAATGTGTTTCCCTTCTCTCACCCACCCTGACTTCACTGTTGGGTTTTCCGGCAAAATGAAACTTTATAAAACTTAAAAAGAACCATGAAGCAGGAAGTGTTTAGTGCTAATGACAACTTTGGTTTGGAATTGGAGCCCAAGGAATTTTCCTTCTAAGTCTAAGAACCAAGTCAAGATGAAAGCATCTTCAGCACTGATGCTGATACCCTACCAAAGCACTCTACCAAGGCTGCTGTTGAGCAGAATACTAGTGATCACTGCCTACAAGTCCTGTTAAGCAAAGAGAATTCCAGAATAGAAGATCCTTGCAGATGAAATCTTCAGTATCTTAAAATAAGACTTCCTCTGTGAATCTTAATGAATTCAGTTTAAGTTATCTGGTAACTTTGAAAGTGAGATGAAGAAAAATAAATACTCATATTATGAGTATTTTTAGGATTTGATCCATGACTCTAAACCCCAGAAATTTTTTTTAACATTGAATGCCACAACACCTAAAAGTGAAGTTCCCATAATTTCAAAAGGATTCACAGCAACATAACAATTCCCCATATTCCTTTAGTCTAAACAGTGTAATCAATTTATAAATTTAAAAATAATATGCATGTTTCCCATTTGCATTCCACTCAGCTCTTCAGTAAGTTAGTAATAAGTTATGGGTAAGATATGGACAGGGATACAAAAATTTTCAAGTGCTTAACTGGATGCCTTCTGTGCTTATTATGGCCCAGACAGGAAAACTTTCCTTACAAAATCTTGCTGTAACAATTTCTTTTGGTATCTAGATGATTACCATTACAATTATTTCTGTGATATTGGAAGAAATGATTAATTAAATATCCCATGCTGAATTCTAAGCTTTTAAAATCTAAATTTCTTTTACATTTCCAGTAATCATGCTCTATTAAATTGACATAATGTTAAAAATGGAAGGATCTTTCAGTGGTTTGAGAAGGAAGATTACAAAGTATGGTGGTACACCACCCCCACCAGCCACACTGATCTGAGCGACCTTAAAACACTCATTCTTGACAAGTGTGTTCATCAATGTTTACCAACACACTTCCTCCGTGAAATAAGCACGCATAAATTGTATTCAAACCTCTCTGAAGTTGTATTCCATTTTCCATATCTCCTTTTCTGACATGAACTTGAGGAATTGCAGGGCTCACACACACATACACATGCCCTCATCCATTTAAAACTAGTCTTGAGTTTGGGGCAGGTTACTGTCCAGTAGTTAAGACAGTAATCCTATTTTTCCTATTCTTTCTTTGGTCTTTTTTTAAAGCTTACTATTGATAGGTGAATAGCAACTCACATATATCTGATTATTGTTGAAACGCTTCTGAATCTCATAAAGCAGGCTGCTGTCTGTTAGCTCACTCAGAGAAGCCAGGTCATCATTTGGAGCTGGAGGCATTAGCTTGATCTAGAAAACAAAAATTAGAGAAATAAAGTAACTTCACAATGAATCATTCTGTACCATAATGTTCCAACTTACAGTATAAACCAAGACCATTAGAATTTATGGGAAAAAATGCATTAGGAAACCAGAAAGTTGTCACCCCTAAACAATTCCACATCAATAATCTTAATCAAGGGAAGAATATAAAAATTATTATCAATGTTATGGTGTATAACTTCATGAGTCTGATGGGCTCTTAAGAGCATACCAGAGTACCATTTGAAATCCTTAAACCAATAAAGACTCTCAGATCAAATTCCATTTTCCTGCTCTCTTCATTAAATGTTTGTAGCAGAAGAAATCAGGAAATTACTTAGTGCACTTGTGAAGTATTTATTGTCCAGTATTTAACAAAGCTCTCAGACCACTCTTTATCATATGGGATTTAAAATTCTACTGGAATTTTTCTTACAGATTAGAAGTAAGAAATTGGAATTGTGTTGTTATGGAAACCAAAAGATAATCAAGAGTCCAGTTTAGCCAAAAACTGGTGAGTGAAATTGTTTAACCCTTTTGAGATTAGAGTGAATAATAAACTCTGCAAGGGTAAGTAAAAAAGTAAATGCTAATGAAACAAAAAAGATCCAAAAGACTAAGAAAGGAGACAGAAGAAAAAAGAATCAGTGATAATGCAAATTTGGTTAAAGACAAAATAAACATTGATACATTAGGCAGTGGGCTTATAAATAGCGATCTACACTTAAAATGTAGTTTGACTGGATTTTTTATGTCAGCAAAATACCCAGAAACAGAAAATTCTCATGTGAATGACGACAGAATTAAGTTGTTTGTTCAGAATTTATTATAATAACTCAGGGTCTATTTTGAGGATGGACAATGAAGATGAAACTTCTTTCTTCTATTGTTCTGCTTTAAATGAATGCTCAGGAGAAAAGCAGACACTGCCCTTTTGTGGTGAACACCTCAGCACCTTCAGTCTCTGGCAGTGACAGGAGATCAGTGGCAGAAGCAACAAGCAGACTGGGAGATATTGGAGGGAACATGAAGCGTGCTTCTGTCATGGGGAAGAGGTTGACAAGTATCCAATGACTACGGATACTTGTGTTTAGTACTTGGGACATGACACAGAACTTCTAAACTGCAACTCTTTCCATAAGTTCAAGGTCTAGTTCAGAAAACCTGACACTGATTTCACTACCTGTGCTTTATCGGTGTATATCTACCTATCGGAGAGGTTTGTTCCTCACCCCATTATAGTGAATGAAGGTTCCTCTGTCACACAGAAGATGGCATTTCTTGCTCCTTTGTGTTTTTTAATCATGGCAATTGGATGTACAGCTTACTAAAAAACAAGAATTTCACTTGGCAAAACAAAAAATTAAATTACAGTTTGCCATTTGTCTTTGATGATGTACAATGGAATACTAAAAAAAATTAACAAAAGAATTCCAAGAAATTTTTAAGCGTCTTGTAGAGAGAGAGAGAGAGCAGAGAGACGGAAGTCTGTGGCCTCCTTTCCTTAATAATGTGCTCACCTGGCATGCAGGAACAAAACAGGCATTGGTCTTCACTGCACTCCCTTGTGTGCTATCAAAACTCAGAACATCTGTGCCATAGAATGAGTGTCTTTTAATCTATCTCTATGAAGATTAAACCTCTGCTATGTATTTGTAAATAAAAGAAGGGTTTGGATAAAAGTACTGCCCTGGGATTCTCTGTATTTTCTGAACATTCTAGCACACTTCCTTATACATTCCTGGTTCCTATCAGCTAGCACTCATGCAGATGAAACCTGGATACCATTCGTGGATCACATGACAATAATCAATTCCCATAGGTCACTTGGGCATGGCCCCATCTCTGGAGGGAGAAAATAGTTTTGCCTTACAGATGTGTACGGACTTATCCCACACAGCCCGAGGCCAGCAAACAGGCCCTGGCTTGCATTTATTTCATAATCTAGGCATGGCCAAAAATGCTCATTCTCTAGATATGGTTAGAAATGTGAAGTGTTCAGTAAAACTCCAAGTAAGGAAATCAAAGTTTAGGATTTGGTGTTTCAGCGTTTTCTACCAGACTCATTGCATCAAATGCCATAGTTCAACTAGAAAATAATCACATAGAAATAAGAAACTAAATCCTTTAAACTCACAACTGATTTAACAGTAAACACTATGTACATTATTAATATCTTATTTATGCGCACCTTAAAGTCCCATTCTCATCTACTTTTCTGGGCATACATATGTGGTTTTTAGCTCAATGCATCTATCTGGCTATCATTCTAATTGTCTGATGTATACCTTATGAGACAGAAAAATAGCCATACATACAGCATAAATTCCAATATAACTATGCATCTGGAAGTGATTAGTTTTTTAGGTTTTTGTAAGGCTTACAATGAAGATTTCTATTTATTCTTTTAAATTACATACACTTAACAACATTCAGAATCTGCCCTTATAATAATCTTTAGTTATAGATATATATTTACATGCTTGTGTCACTGAAATATGTATGTATACCAGCTCTTACATATAATATTATGTTATGCACAGCTGAGCCTTGTCTGTGTCACAAATGATATTGGAACAATCAAAAGGGCCTCAGGGGATACTCTATCACACAGTTCACGTGGCCAAAAAAACATAAACAAGAACCATAAGACAATTTTATTTTTTAAAAAAGACTCAATTAAGAGAAAGAAAATATTTGATTTATATTTATTTGCAGCACAGAGCACGTAATTCAATTCCAAGCCATTAATTTCAATCTGCTATCGAAAAATATCCTTTGCAGATGAGAGGAAGGGAAACTGAGAATATGATAAAATTCTGGAAATTATTCATACTGCTTTCTTTGTTTGGCAGCACAGATCTTGATGTTACGGATGATCAAAGAACACCTTTTACCTAGGAAAAAAGCAAAAGCTAACACAAGCCAAGAGAAGTCCAAAATGCTTTATTGATGTAGTCATTTCATTCCCATCTCCTAAGCTTCAAGTAATAAAAACTTTCATGAGAAATAGTATTTTCTTAAGGCTCTTTTCCATCATTTTTGCAATTAAAAAAACCTGAAGCGATACATAATTTTGAACTGTTATTTCTTTCCAAACCAAAAAGGCTATGGGCTTTTTCTATTAAAAATACATGTTTGAAATATACTAGGAAGAAATTTTTCTTTTTGATCCCTCAATAAAGGCCTAATCTGCATGCCATGTTGCCTAAGAATGTATGATATTTCTGACACAAAATATCATCCTGATATACTTCAATAATATATTAACATAAAATCCAAGTAATGACTCCACATAATCTGCTGAAAAATTAAACAGAACATGATTACTTTGAGTGTAGTTTGAATGCAACTGGTAAGAATAAAAGACAGTGAAGCTCATTAGAATTAGGATACCCAAAACGCAGGAACAGTGAATAAAAACTTTACTTTCCAAGTTGTGAAATCAAAAATAATAATTTTAAAAAGTGCAACATGGATAAATATCACCTTTGAAAACTAAGGTCTAAATATTAGTAAGACAAATACAGATATGATACACATATACCTACAGTTCATAATGCATGGCAAGTAGTAGAAAATACAATCCCTGTACTTCCAGGATCACAATTACATCACTTCAATGAAGAAAAAATATTACATATTTTAATTTGACAAAATCTAGGGACTCTTTTACTTTCCTAAAATTTAACTGTTTCCTGAAGTGATTAAACTAGTTTAGTCTCTTTCCTTCATAAGAGCTAAAGCTCATTAAGCCCTTGCCAATTGAAAAGTTGTATTAATTCTTTTCTAATGCAACAAGTAGTTCAAAACCACACTAAGATAGCACCATTTCTAACCTACCCCTGTTAGTGATAATTTCTCAGACAGGACTCTTCCTATCCTTCCATGCTAGGGAGCATCGCTCCAAATTGAGCAACTACAGATATTTTTTAGTTTTCCGTGCTTCTTAAAAAACATAAGACACACACTACTAGCTTGTTTAGAGCAGAATTTCAGACTGTTTCCTGCAGAAATTTCTCAAATAAAAGAGCTAAAAGAGATTCACCTTTAAGTCTGCTGTCTTCTCTTTGAATTGTAACTATTGTGGGAAGTTCCACGGTAGTATGGTGAAACAGCAGGAGTCCTTTTGAAAATCTGCCCTGGGACCTTGAGGAGACTCAAAGTAATGGTGGAGACTAAAATTACCAGCATGAAGACTTCTGTTTGCTCATTTTCACCCAGAAGATTAGCTGTTCTTATTCCAATCAGTTTATGTGTGTTTTAGTGCACAAACTATAAAGTAGCAGTTTAGCTTAGAGATAATGAAAACCTGAATAATTTTATCTAGGCTTACATCAAAAGAGCATCAGGCAGAAAGAAGTATCTGTGTTCTTGTACACACTTCTGTTGAACATCTAAAAGCAAGCAATAGTCTCATCAAGACCCTAAGCTAAATAACTCCCTCTCTTGCCCTACAATTATAGGAGGATTCCTCCTTAAAGTGTTGCAAGCATTCACTTTTCTGCCCAGCAGTGCTCGTCGCTTGGAATGACTGTTTCCATCAAATCACATCAGTCACCAACATCAGAAACTGTAGAACATGAAAACAAGATGTAAGCCAAGTGCAAAACATGTTGTGGTATCCTCTGACTGGATAGGGAACTGAGCACTCCACAGGATTCCAAAGCTGAAGTTCTTTCACAGACTGACTCATATCATTTACATATGGACGCACTGATTGATCTTGTACGATCAAGCCATTCCTCTGAAACGCATCCAAATAAAAAGCAGTGGAGTTTGCGTTCTTCTGCCAAGACAGAGATGCAGTTTTTTTGAACTGAACATGGCTTAAATCAAACCAATATCTTGCTCCTTTGTTATGCTTCAAACTCACAGTAAATTATTTTTAATGGAAATACCCCCCGCCTCCATCCCCTTGATTCTAAAGTAGTTTTTTCTTAAATGGCCGAATACTTCTGGAATATGTGTTTCCCAAACGCATGTAACAGAAAATAAGCCCTCTTGTATCACAGAAAAAGCCCCAAACAACAGCCCACCCTCCCTCACAAAACAAAACCAAACACAAACAAAAAAAACCCGAAAAAAAATTAAAACCTAAATATTAAATTTAGGACGTGCTAGATTTATAACCAATAGATAATTGCCTCCTTTTGCATTCATCCTATACACTGAATGAGCATGTCATCCTGTAGGGAAAACTGTAAAGGGTATCCATATAATCAGTGCTGGTAATCTAATACATTATCACAAGAAAAGGAGTTAACACTGCAGCGGTAAATCTGGCAATTCCTAGCTTTGAATTACAGTCACTAACTTTGCAACTGATATCCCTTATGCATTATTTTTGTTTTTTCAGTCTCCCAGGTTGTGTTTCTTTTGTAACCGGAAGTTTGAGATGCTCTGGGCAGTGCCAACAGTTGTCCCTCCCGTTGTGAACCATGAATATAGATTGAGGAGCTCTGAGCCTCCCCCACAGCCCCTGACCTGCTACCAGTAGCTGACAAGAAGCAGCTGTTCAATTTGCAGAGGAAACCCTGCAGGCCAGACAGATTGCAGGGAGTGATCAAGGTGACAAGGCTCCACAGTGCAAATGGTATTGCTGTATGGTGAGGGAAAAAATACTGTGGTCTTCAGCTTCATTAAGTTTACAACCTCCAGACCTAAGCACTCACAAAAATTTCAAGACACTGCCATTACCTGCTCAAGTTTGGTTGTGTTGTTCACAGTGACATTTTCAGATGAACTGTCTTGAGATTGCTGCTTACATAAGCCTTTAGCTGCATCTTTGAACATGGTATCTTTCTCCAGCAAACTGTCCTGCTTGGCAATCGGTAAAGCCAGCGGATTGCTACAAAGAGAATCAATAAAGCAATTAGACTCCTACTGAAGATGACAGACAATCAAATGTGGACGGCACAAGCACAGAACTGAGACACAACTCAGAGCTGAAACACAAGCTCCTGGTCCAAGTACTAAAAAGAAATTGGTGAGAAATAAACTGTTCACATAGGCCAGCCTGTTCCCAAAGACACAGAGCAACATACTTTGATTTAAAATTCACCTTTATGCATGTCTTTTCTGAAGCAGAATTGAGCAAGCCAAAGAGAATATGCATGAGTCTGCTTTTGACAGCACCAGGCTGGCAAATCAATAACCAATTTTGCAACTGAATTTAAAAAGCACAGTTAAACTACACAATACTATTTTGAGTTGTAGTATGTTTTAACAAAACAAAACAGATTGTGCCATTGCAGTTACTAAAATTAAATTCCATCACTTTTTTAGCTTACTTTTAATCGGGCGATATTCAAGATACATTTTATGACCAGAAGCTGCTGTGAATTTGTGATAAGGTAAAAATAAACAAACAAAAAATCAAACAAGCAAATATCAGACTCCTGAAATTACTCCAACAATATGCAATACTCTTCATCCACATAAAAGTTAAACCAATTCTTATACACATGGAGTTGTCTTCCCTATTGACTGTTCAGACAATATGACACTTCTGGAAAACAACAATGCCACACTCTTGGATGATTTTTCAGAGTTGTACATCCAAGGAATTAGCAAGGAATCAGCCACAGGAGTTGAGAACACAAACATCTTAAAAAATAATCATCTGGATTCTGACAGTGCAAATGAGACAAACTCATGGAGTTTACATCAGCTCCTTGCCAAAATGTGTACATAATTTCTTTGAAAGGAAATATGGACTCAATATGGGAATGTAGGAATAGTTAATTCAAATATGGAATAAAGCCCAAATTTAGTTTCATACTTACTCTGTTACTTGTGTTTAATCACTGATTATTAAAAAAGCCATGATTATACACACAGTTAGCTCAAATGAATACTTATAGCTAACAGTCATACCAACTCAGGATAAGAACTGCTCTTGGAAACAGAACAGAAACACACACATAATTTTAGAAACAAAGGATAAAGCACCTTCTAGGCAGAATTCATGGGAAAAAAAGACAAAGTAGTTTCCCATTGAATAAAAGACAGATGAACAAAACTTTTCTTTTGAGGAAACTGTCAGTCTGCAAATATTGAAAGAACTAATTTAAACATTTTATAATGAAATATATTTTTTTTTTGCCTCAAGATGTTTTGCTTCAGACATTTAAATGTAAAACATCTAGAAGAACATTGGTGAAAATAAAAATTTCTATTTATTGCTTTGATTCACCTTAGATTATTTGGTGATAAATTTACCAAATGTCACATGGACAAAAGATCCGCCCCCTGTTTTTTTTGTTTGAACTGAAGAACAGAACTTGGCAATTAGAATACAAGATATCAGTGATTAGATTGTAGAAGAAATTAAACACCTGGGACACAAACATATGACTAATATTAATTCACATTTTACCCAGATTCAGAATTGAACAAAACATAATTAAATATGAAATTTTCTTTCTGAGTAGCCTTTTGCTACTGTCCAAAACTACTTTAATCTTAACGTCTTCTTAATTAACTTCTTTAATCACAGACAAATAGAATAAAGATTTAAAGAAAAGCATAAGCCAAATTCAAGTATTAAAAACCAAAGCACTATCACCTATATCTTTCTCAATATTCATGGGATGTTTCATTTAAATGGTGAAGATCCAGGATTTTTTTGCTGTGAAGCTGAACCTTACCCATTTAATCTTACCCCTTTTGTGGTAACTACACAACACGCATTAGAAATACTTCTTAAAATTCAGCTATAAACTCCTCGCAACCAAATAAACCTTTCAGGTGTCACAAAAGAGAGGTGGTTGTAAATCACAGCAAAGTGTAGGGGAAAATGGGTGCCTACTGTTTCAACAGATGCATTTTGAACTGAAGAGGACAATAGTAACATAATTTAACAGGCACATTTCATGTACTGATGTACACAAGAATAGCCTATAAATTACGAGCATTTATGAGATATTAATAGGACATCATGTGATGGAAATGATGACATATAATTCATATTACAACAAAAAGGTGAATGATTCTGTGAAAGAAAAAATGTTTTAAAATTAATCCAAAAGTTCAGTCTGACTCAGGTTCAAGAAGACACTATGAAAAATAAACCAAAATAAAATGTTTCCAGAAAACACTGGCTTTTTAGAAAAGTATTTCTATTAGTCACAAGATTAAGTCAAGCAATGCCTCTGAAAGCTCAGCTATAGGACAGTGCAAGGGAAGATTTTATGTAAATGTAGGCAAGTAGATTAGCATGAACTGTCTTTTATGAAAATTAATGGATAATTAATGGGTAATTAATAGATAATTAACCACAAAGGGAGACTTATGCCAAAATAATGCTGCATAGCAGACAGGAAGAAGTGTTATCTAGGGTAATTTTATTTGAGTGTGGTAGGACTTTCTACCTGCCTATGTGACTGGAAAAAATATTGAATGTTATGTGGAGAAACACTGATTTTATTTATATTCAAAGAAGCCTTTATATAGGGAATTAATTTGAAGTATTGCGTATTTTTATTGGACTTTTTTTTTTAGATAAATTGAGATGGTTTTCTGTAAGTTGTCATCCTCTACCATGTCATTAAAAAAGAGATAAAAAAGAAATCATATGAAAAACTGAGAGTTGACAATCAAATTATTGGAAATTTTATCATCAATATTGGAAGCACTTGAGCACCTTCTAATTTGATAGAGAGAATTGTATCAAGGCAGAATCTGCAATAATATTTTCATGGGCCCTTTGAGCTTATAGCTTTTGTTGGAGAAAATTTCTGTTATCCTTCTGCAGGCAATTCTGACATGCTTCAAACAATTTCTAAGCCAGTTGACACCTGTAAAGTGCATAATCTCTGAAATTTCAGGCTAAAAAGAATTTTAAAGTTACATAAAAGATACTTCAGAATAAACATTAGAAGAGTGTTTGAAAACACTAGAATAATTGAAAGTGCTACATAAATGGTTACATGGAAATGCAATGTAAGAAAAATTGAATCTCTTTTCTGTTTTTTTTGTCTTGAACACATCTATTTCTTTTTTATTTCATATTCTTGTGCTGATTTTGAAACACATCCATCACTATAATTAAGATTTACTTAAACATGTATCAGAAAATATACAATGTGATTGTTAGCATTACTTTGTAAGTAAGTTCTTAATTTTGGAGTATTTATCACTATCTAGATGACTGCACTGTCCATGTATTAAAGGTCTGTTTCACCAAGGAAAGTTCTACAGGCACATGTACTGAAGTAGAAGTACAGTGGTGATCACTGCAGCCATTGCATGAGCCTAAAGTCACTTTTAAACAGATATGGCAAATTTAATATTCTGAACTGTAAGCTATGCCAATATATTCTGTGCCGGTATTTTTGCCAGTGGAGTAACAAATTTTGTTCTGATTGTACCATTAGAATTAAAACTGGCAAAACTCTCCAGCATAGACCCTGGGTTTGCTGCAATGGTCAATCTTCAAGTAGCTTCATGACCTACTTAAAATTCTGTCCTTTAGCTGATTTACTTGGTCAATTATGACCAAGGAACTATGCTGGAGCAGGTATGGCCTCAAAGGTGCTGCAGCTTGTGGAGGGCCTGTGTAAAGCACAAGAAAAGAACAAGACAAGAGGAGCGACAGAGAGAAGTAACTGCAACTCTGCCTGGTGCCACCCACATCTCACTGATCTGACTGAGTGCAATGAAGGAAACCAGGTTTGCTTGGTAACAGCACATTTCAAATATACTGACTGCTAAATTTTGTTTCCTCTACCTGAGTAGAGGCTGACTTTCAATTCACCTCTTCACAGTGTTCTTCCAGAAATCAATGCTGTAATTTAAATTTGAACCAGCAAAATTAGGTTTGCTGACAGAACACATACTATTTATAATTGTGTGTTCATCATTTTTGAGTCTGCTTTTGAATACTGTTTTCTTCTGAGAAATGGCCACAAAGCAATATGGCCACAACATAGAGTTACTAGGAACTACCGTAAAATTTACCACCTCAGATTAAACATACTTTCTTACATCAGGAGAATTGATGAAGAATGTATGCAATAAAGAATAAAGCAAGGGTACATGTGGATTATTATTGTGCACCACTCTTTAGCACTAAAAAATTGGTTTGGTACACAAGAACAACACAGATATTTATCTCCAGCCTAGCATATTACACATCTCTCTGAAGACTCTTTTAACAGAACATGAAGAATTAAACTCTTTGTTTTCAATATTAGCCATTGGAAAAAAATTGTTGAAACCAGTCGTCTAGGCTGCCTCTCTAACAGGAAGCATGGAGCCACTCTGGAGGATAATTCACTATATTCTCAGACTATGTCTACTATCATTTGGAATAATAACTCTCTGCGAGGTTTTGGGTTTCACAATTATAAACATAACAAGAGCTGAGACAGCTAGCTTTGCGATGACACCTGACCCTCAGTCACTATAAATTAAGATTAGAGGATTTCTGAGTAACATGGAACTCTGTGTGGTATGGTTCACCAACAACTTTCCATTATCAGTAGTGATACCTTAGACATGCATGGGCAAAATACACCAATACTTTTGCCTTCCAAGAGCGCTCCCATCTCAGAATAGCTGGCTGGCCAGCTGATACTCTCCTGCACTGATAGCAGACCCGATAGAGAGCTAGTACAAAGCTCTGGCTGATGAAGTCTCTAAACCTAAGACTGCCAAAAGTCTCAAGAACGTGCTGAAGTGGCATTACTTCAAGCTTACTGCATCCTAATAACAGCCCCCTGGCTATGTGCAAAGGACCACTGCCAAAGTCAGTGCGCAGAGCTGAACAGGGCTCTGGTTTCACCTGGGGCTGTGTTCTCACGCAGGCACCACAAACTAGATGCAGTCCCACACTGGGATACAGTTGCCAATAGAAGCTAAACTCAGGACAATTCCACACATAAATCAATTTTCTTTGTTTTTCCACTCAGTGGACTTTGCTTTTCCAAAACTTCCAGTGAAGGTTTTTATGCATGGCAGGTCTGTGCTATTGTCATATAAAGGGTCACTATATAGAAAACTCTCAAAAATTAGCTATCATAATCTATGTATTACAGGAAGGAAAGAGTAGAGAAAAAATATTTTCAGACCACTTCAACTTTGTTCAAGTCATGTCTTCCAAAGGTTAATGGGTGTTAGCACTAAAAGCAGGATGCAGTACAATATGTGCACCACAGTACAGACTCCCAGAATATAAAACCCATGGAAATGCATCATCTACATGCAAGAATAATGAAAAAGTTTTTAAAGTCTCTAAAATTTTTATGAATAACTTTTTCTAGGCATCATTACATAGCTACAGGAGTGACCTGCCTTCTACTTCTGGTATTACAACATATATATATAATTAAAAATTAAATTTTTACTTACATTTGAGAATCTAAAGGCTTAGTTTCATGCCCCAAAATTAAACTTTTTCATTTAAAAGACAGTTGAAGGCCACATAAACTTCAGGAGTATGATTTAAATTACTGAAACAGTGGGTTAGACTAGAGGACTTATTTCATAAGGAATTAATTAACAAGCATGAAAAATTAGTAATTTCGTAAGCATTAGTATCATATACCCAGCCACATATATTAATGACTACACACCATGAAGCAGAAACAACACACTGTGTTTGCCATCCATGAAATATGCAATCTTTACAAAATATAAATATATCCCATGGAATTCTCAATTTAACAGATTGATCATTTCATGACAGTTGCTCACCTCTTCCAAATTTTAATGTATCTAAACACATTCTGCCAACCATAAATTATAACTATTATGAAATGAAAGCATATATATCTTATCTGTCTCTTTATAAGAGGTTTTATTTCTTGTTTTCCTCACACACTCTTTGGTGATTACTACAGAAAAATGAATGTCAGTGTTTTGCAAGCTTATGCAACCAACAAATACATACTTCAAATATACAGCAACTGCACATTGCATAAAAACATTATTTGTAGCTTTTAAAATTCCCTGGATCATGGTACCTGGAAATAAGAATTTGAAATATCAGTATGTCATGTACTACCATAAAACAGCCAATAGTTCTTCATACCTATTTTCCATCTCTTTTCACATACCCATGGCAGTCTTATTTTAAGACTCAGAAGGAAATACAAAAGTATCAACTTTTAAAATTTAAGACACAAACTGACTCTTCAATACTGAGTTTTAAGTCCACACTGCTAAATGCTACTTGATTCCACTTGAATTTTAAGCAGCACAAATCTAAATATAAATTTGTAAATAAAATTCTGACCAGTTTAATTTCATCTGCAATCACATATCTGATTTTTCTTTTTCAGGACTTAGTCCTTGCCTCTTTCATAGGCAATGGTAGTTTTACTTATACTATACTTACACTATATACTATATATAGCTTAACAAAAGGATGCTTGAGTCTACGGTATTAACCTCTAATAATTCTGCTAAGGCAAACCCAGATAATTTTTAATGACAATTACAACAATATATTTTATTATTCATAATCTATAATTATAAAACTAAGACTGACAAAAAGATATGAGAGATAAAAATGCAAAAGATGATTCAGGAGATTTCCAAAAGGAAATAGTTACTTGACCCATCAAATCACACAGAATCATAGAATGGCTGGGGGTGGAAGGGACTTCCTAGAGGGCACCTAGTCCAATCATCCCACTCAGGCAGGGACACCTAAAGACAGTCACCCAGGACCACATCCGGATGGGATTTGAATATCTCCAAGGACACACAGCTAGGATTCACAGACTGACAGATATGGTTCAAATGATAATCTGGCTTCAGTGGATTGCTCTATAACAACACCAGCACTTACTTACAGTTTATTGGAAATTGTGGGCAAATCATGGATGATCTCTTCATATGGCTCTTCTTGAGATAAAGAAGAAACAGCTAAAGGGTCTTTCATTTTTTCCTCCCAAACAATTTCAGCCTTCAGAAGCATTTCCTCAATAAAATCAGAAGCTGCAACATCTAAGACATTGAAACACCAAGACATCAGACAAGAAAATGGTGCAGAAAAACTTCTTTGAATTAAGATCTCTAGATCAGATTAAGACTAAACATGTGGCTAGATAACATGAAAGGAATTGCTCAGATTTTAATCATAAAATAATACTTGAAATTACTGGGAAAACAAAGGCAAAGTAAATTCAGTACAGACTTAAGCTGTCATCTGCAAAGCCTCAAAACCATTCTTGCTGTGTAGTGAACCAAAGTATTCAATAATTCACAGGACTTCAGGAAAAACAATACAACCCTTTTCAACACTTTATTTCTATAAAAACATGCACTTAAATCCTTTTCAAATGTTTTATGTTTCTACAAACTAGATATATGTCTTATACATAAAGAAGTGTTGAAATCAGATCTGTTTGCAGACCAGAAAGACAGTTAACTCAACTGTGGTAAATACCTACTAAGTGTGGTTAGCTAACTGTATTGTTAGATTATCTGAGTTTGATCCACATCCTTTTCTACAAATAAAAACTGGTATGTATCAAACAACTCTTCTAAGGTTAAGTGTCACAAAGTTCCCTGTGAATGTATCTCTATATACTGTAGGCAGTAGAGCACTTGAAGCATAGTATATATTCTTTTATTATGCAAAGGAAGTTTCATCCATAATCTGACAGAGAGTTCCTATTATCTACATTACTGAGTTCCATCTTCATTTTATCCTAGCTACAGAAGGTTGAACAACCATGTGTTTCTTCTTTTCAACACTGCTATCTAGCATTACCAAAATTATCTCTGCTTTGATCTCTGTGTTAGGCCAGTTGATCTGAAGTTCCTTCCAACCTAATAGAGTCTGCAATTCTATTATCTTTAGAGCCAGTGCCTCAGCTCCCTATTGCTATCTGGTTTAAGAAGGTGCCTTCTGTGGTAAACAATGGCAGTTACACTTCAAAACTAGGTGTTGAATTTGTTTTCAGACAATAGCTGTAGAAATTTCAACTGAGTGTACTATAAGTTGAGACAGAAAGAAACTCAGTGAGAAGTCACCAAAAATGTGTAAAGGCAGCTACCACCAAGGCACAGAAGAACTCTCAAGTAAGAAACATAGCTAAAAATAAACAGGGAATGAAACAAGTGGAAGACCATGCTGTCATTTGATATGATATCCTGAGTTACCATGACTAGCAGTTTTCAGCAACGTAAGTAAGAATGTACACACATGTATGTGTGTATAACTCTACACACTAAATAAACTAAGAAAGCAGGAAGGGAAGAAAATAGTGTCACAATAGCTAATATAGCCATTATGTACATGGATTTTCACCTACCTGAAGGCTTTTCATTGTTGCAGTTAAGAAGATTGGGATTTGCCTGGTGCATCAAAAGCAGCTTCACAAGATTGGTCTAAAATGGGCAAAACCAGAGGTGTTTGAAATGGAAGTAGGACAGGTGCCTGTCATTCAGTTTATTCCTTCCTTCCTGCACTATCTGAAATCATATGATAATCCACAGGCAGTATCTCCCAACCCCCACCTTCTGCAACTACTAAACACATTTCTATAAATCAGAAGTGGCAGAGTAAAATAAAATTCTCATATGATTTCAGGGTACCCTCAGCATAACTCCACCCCCAAAGCCTCCCTCCATTCATACATGTGTAAACAAATTCACAGAGGAAAAAACGTACCACTCCATCACCACCTGTTAAGACTTAGATCACAAATTTTTCTTCATGCCTGAATAATCCAACTGTGTGCCACCACTGTCAAAGGGGTCTGACTCACAGCCATCATCATAGAAGGAAATCTGTTCTCTGTCAGTAGTAGAAGTAGGCACATTTATCTTATGTTTACCAAATCATCTAATCTACTACTAAAGGTAACAATTATAGCACAGTAGGGGAGGGTAGAGTATCATAAATGAAAAAGTCTAAAATATATTTTTCAATTCCTGCAAGGAACGGTTTTTAGTGAGTTGTTCTATGGCTGTACCAAAGTCTCTAGAGATACTTTCCCATCAAAGGCTGTAGCAATGTCTATCCTGATAAACTGGTTAGTGAGAAAGGAGTGAAAAGCTGCATAAGGAACAAAAATTACTTTTAGAATGTGAATGTAGAGCCCAACTAAATGAGAGAACTATATGCATTTTTGAATACATGCTAAAGCAAATAGAATGTATAATATAAGTGTAAGCAACAGAAGAGGCCAGGATGAGCACAGGGGAAAAAAAGCTGTGAAGGAAAGAAAGGATTCTTCAGAGTAGAAGAACAGCCCTAGAGATAAATGAGACCTAAATTGGAAGTCAGCTAAGAGAAAGGATGATAATTTGGCATAAACCCAAGTAATAAATAAATAAACAAACAGGAAAGAAACCATTGCAATAAAAAAAAAAAATTCAATATGGATTCAGTACACAGGAAGCAACTTACTAGAAAAAAACATGATAATGAAGAATCCATTAAATGCAAAGAAAACCCCAAGCTTCTAATCATAGAAAACCAAGAAAATATTGTTGCAAATTTCTGTAAAAATAAAAAGATCTTGGTCTCCTCAGATTTGTAATGCTGGCTTTCTTTTCTTGCAGTAACAGCAGAAAATTCAGCAAACTCCAAGAAGTGGGGAAGCCATAACAGTTTTATTTCCAAATCCAATTAGATCTGCTTTCCACTGAGAACTCGCAACACATGTAGAAATAGATACATATGTACGTCTTTTTTTATTAGAAAAAAAAAGGAACATGCTTATTTATAGAGCTACTGCATAATCTCTGAAAAGTGGTAGTAATTGTATCAAAGAAAGGAGGTTTTAAATGCATTTTTAGTTTAGCAAAAATTCACAGCTTTTTGGGTTACCAAAGGTTTGGATTTAGAGCACAAGAAATCCCATGCTCCAGTATCAATGTTTCCTGCTGCCAATGAAATATCTCCTGCTGGGACTTCTTGATGCATGTCACAAGGACTAAGGTATTCAGGTCACTGACAACTTCAATAACCTGCTTTTGGATACACAACTCTCTGCATTGGAATTTGCCTCATTCACTAATGTTTTGGGACTGTTTTAAAATACAATTGCCATATCTAACAGTAGAAATATTTGTAGAATAATTACAGCAAATTACCATTAAGCAAAGGTATTTCAATTGTAGCGTTACAAATAACATACATATGACTGTCAAGAAATAACATCATATCTAATGAACTATTGCAGAACCTATGAATAAAATTAGTATGTCTACATATATATATATTCTCCTATTCTTCCAGTGTAGTCTTTGACAATTCATATAAATTAAAAAAATTAGACAGTGTTACGACTCACTGTGAAGAAAATGCCACAGTAATGGCAGTTATTTAAAATATCTGCTTATAAAATACCATTTGTCTTGCTGCTTCTTTTATACTCTTAATTATTTATTCAGTACCTTTTGACAGAACATTAGGAAACACCTTAGACCTTAATTTTTTCCTTTTAGATCTTACCTTTAAATACCCTCCTTCCCAAAATACAATATTTGTTACCTTTTCTATATTAATAAAGCATGTCTGTCTCTATTTTCCTGGTATTCTGCTCAAATTGCAATTTTCTACCTCTCTCTGACTTCTCTTACTGAATATTTTAGCCTTTGACTGTCGAGAATGGTTCTGCAAAGAATATTTTCCTGTCTCATGCTTTAATCTGAAAGTCCCACCATTTACATTCCCCTGGCTCCTTCTTTTCTCACCAAGCCAGGAGCTCCTGGCCCTCATTTTCAAAGGAATTCATAGACTCTCCATGCTTTATGTATTCCCACTCATACAGCATTCAGGCTCCAGTTCCTACGGCACATTGGGCTGTGACTTTGGCCATCACTAATACATTTTAAGATACCTATTTTTGTACTACTTCTAGGCTGTGCCTTATACTAGTGAGGAAGTCTTAAAAATATTGGTGAAGCTACATTGTGAACATCCATTCACAACCTGCTCTGACATGATGCTTGCCAAAGAGAAACAGGCAGTGGGCCATTCCACCACTCAGATGGACTGAAAAATGGCCCAGTGACTGGGCTGATGATGAGTGGCAAGCAGACTAGGTGGAGGCCAGTAACCAGCACTGTACCCTAGGGATCACTCCAGTCCTGTTTCACATCCCAATTAATGATCTGGTTGATAGGGCAAAATTCACTGGCATTAAAATGTGAGGAGTGGCTGATATTCAAGAGGGCTGTGCTGCCATCCTGAGGGACTTCAACAGGCTGGAGACATGGGCAGATAAGAACCTCATGAAGCTCAACATGACCAAGTGCAAAGGAACAACCTTAGGCACCAGTACATGCTGGGGGCTGCCCAAATGGAAAGGAGCTTTGCAGAAAAGAATCTGGGGGTTCTGGTAAATACCTTGTCATACACGAGCAAGGAATGTGCTTTGGCTGCACAGAAAGCAAATGGTTTCCTGAACAGCAGTTAGGAAGAGTGTTGCCCATAGGTCAAGGAAGGTGATCCTTCCTCACTACTCAGCACTGATGAGGTCACACCTGGAGTGCTGTGTCCATTTCTGAACTTCTCAATACAAAAGTGACATGGAAAGAGTCCAGCAAAAGGCCATTAAATGATTTAGAGGCTGGAGCACCTCACATATAAGGAAGAACTGTGAGAGCTGGAATTCTTCAACCTGGAGAAACAAAGGTTCAGGGGTATCTAATCCATGTGGGTAAATACCTGAGGGGAGGGTATAAAGATTACAGAGACAAGCTCTTCAATGGTGCCCAGTGATGGGTCAAGAGGTAACAGGTACAAACTGAAGGTTCTTCTGAACATCACATAACATTTTTTCACTGTGATGGCAACCAAACTCTGGCACAGGTTGTCCAGAGAGGTGTTGAAAAGTTCTTTAAACCTAATGAAACATGGAGTACAACACTGAAAATAAAAAGCTAGAAGGGTAACTGGATGCAGCACTCTAGATGCAACTTCACTAGGGCTGAGTAGAGGGGCAGGGTCACCTGCAGGCAATGCACCCCAGAACACCATTTGCCTTCCTGGCCACAAGGACACACTGATGGCTCATGGCTGCTTGTTGTCCACCAGGACTCCTGGTCCTTCTCCACAGAGCTGCTTTCCAGTGGGTTGGCCCCCACCCTGCACTGGTGCAGGGGATTATTTCTCCCCAGGTGCAGGTGCTGAATTTCAGACAATTCTCTGCCCATCTCTCCACCATGTTGAGTGTTGAGGTCTTTCTGAAGGGCTGCACAGCACTCTGGGGTATCAGCCACTGCTCTCAGCTTTGTGTCCTCAGTGAACTTGCTGAGGAGGCATCTGCCCCTTCATCCAGTTTTGAGATCCTCAGTACAAAAGAGACATGGGGCTCCTAGAGTGGGTCTAGTGGAGGGAAATGGGGATGATTGGGAGACTGGAGCATCTCCCTTGCATGGATAGATTGAGGGAGTTGGGCCAGTTCAGTGTGAAGAACAGACAACTAAGAGGGGACCACATCAATGTCTATCAGTGTCTGAAGGAAAGGTGTCAGAGGATGGAGCCAGGTTCTTCTCTGTGCTGCCAAGCAATGGGACAAGAGACAGTGTTGGCCAGACTGCAAGGCCTCTTCCCACAGATAAGTAACTGCAGTGACAGAGTAGGAAGTATGGGGCATGAAGGAACAGCAGAGATTTCTCAAGAATCTCCCTATGCACTTGAGGCTGCAAAGGCATCTCCAAACTGCTCTCAAACCATGCTATTTTTTACTGCTAATGAATTAGCTGGAGAGCAGAACCAATATTCCTGAAAAATGTCTTCCTCTCTTGTCTGGTCAGGTATTTTCCTCTGAAGCCATGTACAAGACATTAGGTGTGTGCCAGCACCTGCAAAGAATAAACTGCTGGCTCTACCTGAGCTTTCAGCTCTTATTATCCAAGTCCCAGTCCCAGAGACACTAACTCAGATCATTTATTCTCCTTTCTTTACCATCAGAGACATACCTGCTTAAGTTGTAAATTCAGAAAGCTGGAGGTTTTATGCAAATGTCCTCATGTGCTGTTTTGCACAGCGATGAATATGCATTATCTGATTTGCATGAACCCCCAACAGTAAATTCCTTCCATCTTTCACTTTTCTTCCCTGTCAACACCAATATTTCTCTCTACTTCTCCACTCCTTTCTGTCTGTTTCAACATTGGACATATTCTACCATTCTTAAGCAACCTGGTTCACCATCAACCTTTTGGTTCCTAACCTCCTTATCCATTTTTTATTTCCCAGGCACTTCCTCAAATCCATTCCTCAGTTCTCTCTGCGTAAGCCCTCCCCACCTTCTTCCTGCAATTTTGTTCTACCTGCTGTCACTTCTCAGGTTACCACTTCATTTTTGCTGGATGTGGTCCCCAGCATGTGCTCATCCACAGTGAGACAAAGATATACAATAAGAAACTACTGGAACAACAGTCTTAGATCAAAATCAGTATTATTTTTAACCATCTATCTTACACTATTGTGTGAGATCCAGTAAAATCACCAAGTATTATTTTAATATCTAAGGTGTATGTTCACTAAACACAACAAAACCTCTAGACAGAATACAAGAAATATCACTGGTTACGTCATTATAATCTGCAGTCTTCACCACTGAGTAAAATGACCTATATCTGTACTCATAAGCACCGGTCTTCTATTGCTCCTATGGCTAAAATTTATCTTAATGGGTTGAGAAGTGCATATTTACCTGATTGTGTGATTTTTGTTAGGCAGTTTTCTAGGACTGCTGCCTGTGAATGCTTATGATTTTTCAGTTAGGGTTGGTTTTTTTTTAATTAGACAGAAAAATAAAGCAACCAAAAATTAATCACTTCTGGTAGCCAGGTGTGGAAAAATATTTTACTTGTCCTTGTGAGCTCCAGTGTTTGTATGATTTGAAGATTTTATTAGGTAGAAGATTAATTCCATAGGCTGAGAATATTCTTTTTGTTGTCTGCTTGGAAAATCATCAAAACTTAGCCAAATTTCAAACCTTTGAAAAAATCAGCTACCCAATGCTTATAAGACAGGGCTTTTTTATTACAATGCATAAATCAAGGAGCCCCCTTTTGCTAGTACAGTCCATTGTAGCTCCACATGTTAGCAGAACCAGTAACAGCTGCTCCATTTAAATATACAGTTGGATGTTCAAAAGATTTGCAATAAAAATAATAAAAATCAGGGAAGTAGTTTCCATTCTTATTAGTACTGTTATTATTATAATGACCAAGTTTCTGTGATAGAAGTGCTGTAGTTTAACGCTAACCATATATTCCATAGATCGAATAAATAAGATCAGATAAGTCATGGAGCAATAGGACTCCTCAGAATAACACTGGAGCCTATTTAACTAATTAAATGGGGTGATAATAGGCACTTTACCAAGCATCAAGGACATAAAAAAGGAAAATGTAGGTTAGGAACCTTACTACTGGGGAGTAAAACAAATTCCAAGACAGACTCCCAGCATCAGAGAGTAAGGTAACTATTAAGCCATTAGAGTTTCCATGAACTCAGCTTTTAAGATCATGTATTTGTTCTCCATTACATAATAGTATGCCTTAGATAACTGTATGTCCCTTTAAGACAAAATTTCATATGTAAAGTCCTAAAAAAGAGCAGCAGTGTTCAGAGGCTAAATAGCATTTCCTCTGCAATTGCAAATCTGATCCACAGTACTGCTCTAAACACAGGAAATGATGTCTGAAACTCATTACAGATCTCCCTTCTTAATAAAATATAGATTAGGATGATTTTTTTTTCTATTTGAGTGCAGAAAAAAGGGGACCTTAACCACCTGTGGTAAGCAAAGTGGAACAGATTAGAAAAAGTAGGTTGTGGGAATAAGACTAGCAGCAGGGTAGAAAGCATGGGGGTGGTGGGGGGGAGTGTGTGTAATAGAAGAGGGCATAGATAAAAAGCTGGAATTTGGAACTAACAGCATGAAATAAATGAAGTGAAAGGGAAGAAGAGAAATGTGGCAAGGAGCCAGGATGTAGGTAGAAACAGACTAATCAGAAAAATGAAAGAAGAAAGTGACATGTGAGGATGAAAACACTGAGATTGAACAAGGGAGATTGGGACTGTAAGCAAGTGGGACAGAAGGGCAGGAAGGTTGGCACGAAGTCAAAGTGGAAAAAAATGAAAGCTTGGATGAGAACCAGGGAGAGGAGGAGGGGCAGAAAGCTGACTGTGCAAGGAATCAGGATTCGGCTAAAACATGTAAGGAAAGAACATGGAGCCAGGCAAATGAATTGGACAATAAGGCAATAGAATAAGGATAAGAATGGAACAGACTGGAGGCAATGGGACAAAACAGGCTATGTGTGGGGGGAATGAACCATAAATACTGCGTCTGTTCGTGCACAGAGCCTGGAATTGAACCCAAGTTTCCCAAGTGTCACCACCACCTTTCTGCAGTCAGCAAGTTTAACCTATATGGTCTAAGAGTATGCCTTTTAAACCTCTGGAACAGTTCAAGCAAAAAAAGGGAAGCCTAATGCTGTTTTCAGTTATTAAAACAAGTGACAAAGGTCACTTAAATGTTTTTCTGCAGCTGATTTAAAAACTTCATCAGTCTTTACTTCAAGACTGATAACCTACATTTCTATTTCTCAATCCACCAGGAAATGAGAGAGAAAAAAATAAATTAAATCAGGGAAAATATTATGTGATCTAGTGATTTAAAGATGCTTATAAGTTATGGTCCTAAAAGTTATGTATTTATATTACAGAGAAGTTTATAAATCTGCCACTTCTCAAAGTTTGTGCCTGAAAAGCCTTGTTAGACTTCTTTTTCATACTTGCCTCTCATATATGGAAGTCACTATAAATGGAATTTTAAGGAAAATAAAATTTATATTGATCAGAGAGATCCTGAAATAACCAAATATATAGTGTAGACTGTGCATACCTCAGATTTAAAAACATACAGGTAAACACTGAGAATTTTATAGTAATTTTTTATGCTGAGATTGTGTCTACTCTGTATATGAAGTTCAAACTAATTTCTTATCATTTGGTATTGCATGAATCTAGGTTTTCTTGCCTTATGTTCTCTCCCCACAATTAGCATTTGAATAATTTATAGAAATTTTGTGAATATATTGAGAGTGAAAGAAAGATATCACAAGCAGAAATCCCAAAGTGGTCTCTCTGAGGAAACTGAGTGTAATTTGATCTGAAGGGAAATATGGCTCTTCTACCTGAGTACAATCACATACGCCAAACATGAACAAAAAGACTAAAGAAAAAAGGGTGAGATATGTCTGGATAAAGCATTCTCTAGATTTTTTGACCATAAATTAAAGATTCCAACTACTTGACAGGGAAAATATTTATTCCCTGAGTGACTATAATCTATTCTTTCTGAAACACTAAACAAGCACCCCCTTCTTTAGGCTCTTCTCATTGAAAACATTTGTGGAGTGCGGTTGCAGAAGTTCAGAAATTGCATTCAAAGGAACTACTATGTCAATGCCCAAACTTGATGAGATTAAGTATCATTCCCAGCAGTGAATTCATATATCCCTCTACATTGAAACATATTCCAACAACAGATGTGGATTTTTTTTCTGTTTCAAGCTCTTAAAGGAAAATATGCACACAAGGAAAGAAAAAAAGAAACTACAGGTCACTCGACTACAGTTGAGTCAAATGACTAATCTCTTCTGGTAATGATGAGCAAATTAGTTCACATTGTAAGAGGGTGTATTCTCTGTGACTTCAGCAAGGAGCAGAGTCCCTTTTACAATCTGAAAGAAGTGTTGTGTTTTGACGAACTAACTAATCAGAGGGGTACGATTCAGACCAACCAAATGTGTGTGAGGGAGAATATACTTACAGAATGACAATTTCACAGATTTGGAAATGACACAGGATGTATATAATATGCTAAGAAACATGAGGTAGGCATCTGATATCTATAAACATTTTTTATTTATTTGGGATAATTTTTTTTTTTTTATTTGGGATATTTCCAATTTACTGATGGGAAGAAATCCTTGCTAGTACAGGAGTTACTCTTGCAGAGGTCCGGTCAGCAGTTGAGCAAATGTCTTATCTGTTTTTTTTGACATCATGGAACCCTTTAAACCTAAGCCAGAGGCTAAATCTGTCTCACTAAGTAAGAGAATGCAATGAAGGAAGCTTAAGTATCCCTTATAATCCACCCTGCTTAACTGTTAGCTCTCTCCTTGGCTGTCTTTTGGACCACTCCAACCAGCTCTCTACAAACATGACTAATCTCCTATAGAGGAAACTAGCTCTAAACAATATGAATGTGAGCCAGATTGTTGCCCGGCTTAATCCCTAGCCCTCTTTCACTTAGTGATTTAACAGTTTAGACATAGGCATCATTCCCCAAGGATGAAATTTTGGGAGAGGTAGTATTTAAGCTACTGCAGAGTCAGCTCTGACCTGCACGTCTCCGATAGCTGTTTGAAAGGTGACATTTCTGTGATAAACAACAAAGAAACAGCTTGTGCCTGGGAACTGTTCCAAAGTACCCAAGGCAAATGTCAGAGCTGCAGCATATTCCCACCATGGGGAGGGCAAGTGTGTGCTCTCCTGATCACAGCAGCTGGAAGGTGTCCAGCAGGGACAGCACTACCAATGCCAGATTACTTGCTGTCCACAAAGTGATTGCTGTGCCAAATTCAAATTGAGGGGCCGGCCTGAGAAATAGAAGTCGCCCTTCTGCAGTTGGCACGAGTGCCAGCACGGGCAGGGTGGTACCCAAGCAATGATGTGTGTCTTGCACTGGTGTGCACAGACAACAACCACAAATACACCAACACTGCCCTGCTGCATGAGAGTGAGACAAAGGAGTTCCAGATGCCATCAAAAACAGGGTTAAAAATGTGGATGTCCAAAAGGCCCTGTTAAATTTACACAGGCAACCCTGACTGTCTTGGGGTGACCTTATGATATGTATCCCATATTGCTGCCCTATGCCCAGAAATTAATTCTTGTGCCTTTCTATGCCTCTAAACTGAGGACTGAGGCATATTCTAATTTCTTGAGGCTAGCTTTGTTACCCTAATAATCTTATTTTGAAGTGGATTTTTTTGAGTCACAGATGCAGATTTGGATGTGTGCTGTAGAGCTTATTATTTTCCATCATTTTATTAAGGTAAAATTATTAAGGTAAGCAACTCTGATCTTAATACCTTGAAAATATAAATATTTTTGGTATAATGTTAATATCTCAATATGCATTAAAACCCTAATTAGCCTTAATACTTATGGAGGGGAAATGACAACAGTCCTAGAAATTCAGAATAACGTTGTCTAAAAACGGGCCTATTTTTAATGTCTGCAGGCTGGCAGTATTTCAATCAACAGTCTGTTGCACTCATTGATAACCTAATCTGTTCCTGTAAAGCAAATTCTTGTCTTACAAACAGAGACTGACCTTCAGGCAGTAGCCTCAGCTTCCCTGTTCTGTACTCAGTAGCCATATCCTGTACACAACCCTCGAACTCACCAGCAATATCCAGTACTCCTACGCAAGAAAAATATTCCATTCTGCATCTACATGCTCTGTCACTAACAGGACAATTCATTTATCATTCACCCATGCTCTGTTTCAATTTTCAGACTAATAATGTTTTTACATGGTAAATTTATCCATTAAACTGGTTTTCTTTATAAATGTATGTAAAGACAGATACATATTATTTTTTTTTTCAACATCAGATAATACATACTGACACTTAAAACTCTTACTTATTCCCTCTCTGGAAATAATGCATAGTAATTCTGCTATGTTCTGCTTGTGATAAGATTAGTATAAGTATCTAACTCTAGTCCTTCTCCAGGATTCACTCTGTGCAGCTTTATGCTTTCTAAATGTAAGGCATCAACTCTGTGCCCACTTCATGATGACTTGGAAGACCCAGAAGACCAGTGGGCAGTTCGCCCATCCTTTGGCCCCACATTTTGATCTGGATTCCTCATGAAGAATTTAAAAATGTTCAGATTACACCTCTGACATATGCTAGCTGCCCATGATCTCTATAACCAAGGAGGGTCAGACCTATAAGTAATGAATCATTGCCCTTACCTTAAATGCACTCCTAGGATTTTTTGAATTGTCTTCTAGAGGTGATTTTCCACATTAGACAAGGAAAAGCTTTGATGTTGTCCTTAAACTTAGTTGGCTAAATTTAGTTAAGAACCCCATCCTAAATAAAAATGAGTTTGCCATTACCAAGGAATCAGGTTCATTATAAAGTGTGGATGCAATGTCTTTCACATGACTAACTCACTCAGATTGATCTTTCTCCAGTAATTTCACATACAAATTACTGTGGAAGATGGAGCAATAAGATTTTTATAATCCACTTCATTTACAACTTGAGATTTGTAACAAGAAGCTTACAGTGCCTTTATTCTTGAGAAGTTTCCTCCTGTGCAGATGCAAATTAAATTTTCTCACTATAAATTTAAAACTTTCGCAGTTCCTCCTTTTTTTTTTTCCCTCCTTACTAAAGTAAATTACTAGCAACTCTATTATCTCTATGCTCTTACAAACAACCAGATGTGGTGGGTTTTTCCCCATTTTGTGTATTTGCACACATAGAACTATATATGTATAGAGCTCAGGTCCTTCAACTAAGTCTGGATGTCACTCTGAAATAGTGTAACAATTTCTTCATATCACAACACTTTTTTTGTAAAATAATACGCAAAATATATGTATGTAAGGTCTATAATATAAAATAGTTCAAAAACTAAATCTGCAATTTGTATAACTAATTCAATAGCATTTTATTAAGGTGAGAAGCTTCTCCACATGAAAAATACATCTGTAGCTATTTTATAAACAGGAAAAACTGTCAGTCCTCATGGCTCCTGGAATACTGTACTATACCTATACTGGATGTGGTTTGGTTGCAGGCAGTGCAGCCCCATTGCTGGCAAACTGTTCAATAACAATGGTTTAAAACAGGTTTTCTGAAATTTCTGTGACCAGTAATTACAGGATCATTGCTTATTAGACAATTAGACAATTGCTTAAGACAACAAAAGGCTACTTTGCTGTTCAAATACATTCCTGGAAGGATAGAAATCCTCCCTAGAACCTAAAAGGAGAGCAAACTAAAACCAAATAGACTTTCTGACAGTTTTCCAGTACAAGACAGAGATTTATCACTGTAGCAAGTTTTTCAAGTGTGACTTTTAAAAAAAAATGCCACAAATACGTGTTAGAAGAGCGTGAAACTGTAAGGGATCAAGTCCAGAATTTGTATTAGTGACTTTCTCAGGGAACATTAAGATTTTTGGCTAAAAGATAACTATTCCCTCATAAATATACTTTAATTTAAAAGAGACTATCCAAATCATGTCTTGTCTAAGGTTACTCTCTTTCTGCCATACTACTTTTACCTGAAATAGTAACAATACTTGTTTTAGTGTACAATTAGTTACTCAAAATGGGATTGTAAATATGTTATGCATGTGAATTCATCCTAAGGCTAAAAGACATTTTAAAATTATCATCATAAGAAAGGAAATTTTAAAAACACCCTAATGGCACAGTAACTGAAAGAAATATTTCCCTGATATCTAATAAATCCCTTTATAAAGGAATTTAAATTATTTACTTGTTTCTTACAAACAGAATCAAGTGAAAGCTGTATTTATCTCCAAAATGACACTGGAAAATTACATATAATGATAATAAGATATCTCTAAATTTTATTATTTACTGACACTACAAAGGGAAGATATTTGGTCTGTATTTGGCTAATTTTAGTGAAGAAAAGTACAATGTTCCTTCATTGGCTTTCTCTGTGTGTACCCATACTGCTTGTATAGAGACTAGTGCAGCTGGTCCCTGACTCCTCATTGAAATCTGCTGAAATAGTAAGAATTAACACTATTGTCATCTGGGACATAAAGGGAGATGCAGTTCAACAAAAGTGCCAACAAAAAGGATCATGTCGCAAAATAGCCATTTGAGCTCTTGAAATTCTTCAAAAGGAAAGACATTTTTTCCATTAGCCACTTTCAGCTACAAACTTTATATGTACAGTGCTGTTCCAAAAAGAAAAATACCTGACTTCACAAGAGTATTTCAAGTCATCCAGAGTTAGTGTTGCAAACACACATGCTACACATACACAAGGAAAGGCAAGTTTGATTTTCCAGCCCTTTCAAGTGAGTTCTTTCAAGTCCTCTTCAATTAAACTCATGTTTAGCTTCACAATAGAAGAAATGTACACCTGTAGTATAACCACATTGTTGCAGTACAAAGCCTTCACTTGTAAGCCATCCTAAAATGTCAGAATAAGAAACCTCAGCTCAAGACTGCATCACTACTATCCCTTACTTCTGAGTAAGAGCTTTCTTGCCCTACTGAAGTCTGAACACAGGCAGAGTGAGTGCAGAGGGATCAGTGAGAGCAGCAGAATTACAGAACAATGCAGGGTAAGATGGGATGAGAAAATTAAATCTACAGTAAATTCAAAATACCCCCGATACCTCATTTGCTAACATAACTTTGGTTCTGTACATCTTTGTGGAAAGTTTTTCTATGTAAATTTACACAACCTGAAAATATTGCAGACACACTTCAGGCCATATATATGTATATTTATACATATATATATATATATATATATGTAGTGGCCGGTGAACATACATTACAAGGGACAGAGAGTTTTCAGTAAGACAAGTCCCTAGTACCACAAGAACCACACCGTGTTAGGGTGACCAGAAAGGCTTCTCCCAGGATGCTTGTTCTGTTCTGTTAATTTATCCCAGTTTGGCTCCCCCAGATGGCTGTCAGCCTCTACACCTTATCGCTCCCCCAGAGCTTCCCCATTGGTCCCCGTTCCCTAGTCCCACCTTTTCCCCAGATAAAACTGTGAGCTTTGGGATCATGTTTGTATTTGCCTCTGCAGCCTTCGACGGTGTAGCAGCAATAAATGCTCCTGGCAGAACGCACACAAATGCCCTTCTTGGCTCTTTGCTGCCGACTGTAACACTGAACCCACCCCTGCGGCTGTGGGGGCACGCAGGACCCCACGGAGCCGGGCAGGGACAGTATTTTTATATTTATATATATATATATATGTATGTATGTGTAACCGAATGACTTAATCAATTATGAAAACATCCTGAGCTTTCACACTCTGTAAAAGAGCAGGCACAGGGTATCTCACGGAGAAATCTGTATCCGAGCAGAACTAATTAGTCTCAAACACATTTATTTTTACTATTACTTTTACTACATTTTTACTATTTTCTTGTTATGAAGTGTATTATTTATTTTCTGAAGTCTGAGCTAAGATGCCTCAAAGAGGTTTTTGGAAGATACCTATGGGTAAGAGGTGATCAGGAGGTGGGTGGAGAGCTGTGGACAACTCTCCCTAAGTGGTCAAACTGTAACAAAGACTCACTGAGGATATCTAGGGAGAATGAGGATGAAGAAAAAGTGAAAAGGTAGGCTATTAAGAGGCACAAGTCATGTTTAGGCATGGCCTCCAAATTCCAAACCCAGGACTCACTTCCACAACTCGGTCACTGGAAAACTTTGAACGCAACTATTAAGGGAATCCTGGACATTTATTCACAGAAATACACGCAGCAAAAAAGTTAGCTAAATAAACTTTGACATCAGTCTGTAAAAAAATAAGAAAGTGTTTATTTTGTCTTCCTTTCAAATGTCAGTGCAAATTTAATTTTTGCTGTAGACAAACTGTTGCTGGTGGTAGATTGAGTTGTACTGGTTTGATAGCTTTACAAGGTTCATTCTCAAATTATCTCTGTCATTTGAGATGACATCTGTAGTACACGAATGGGGAAATTTTATACATTAAAATAAGAATAGTCTCCCTGACTCGAAAGCATTTGCTATTACTACAGAAGACTACCATAAAGGAAAGAGAAGCAGGTGAAAAAATCATGCTTTACCTGTCCATACTTTGCAGCTAAATGTAGGGGTGTCCAGTACTGATTATCCACTACATTGAGATCAGCCCCATGATCAACTATCAGAGATGCAACGTTCTTGTATCCATTAGCACAGGCCACATGCAGCTGCAATAGATAAAAAAGTAAATTTTGCGTACGTTAATAGTTTAAAGAACTCATCCATGGTGTGCTATTGCATACCTTTTACTAAATCACAGTTACAGCAAATACAAAATGTACATGTGACAACTACAGACTAGAAAACCACTGCGGAATCTTTTTTAGAATTTATAAACAAGATACACCAGAAAAAAATAATCTTAGCTTATTGTGAACTACTAAACAATCTAGTCTGACTATCACTTTTCATATAACTTCAACCAAACATCCTTTCAAACTCATTCAGACTTCATGAGCCCAGGTAGAATAATACATTCCAATAGAGCTTGAACTCTCTTTGAGCCTAAAACTAACTTTCTTTTGAGACAGTTCAAGTATCCCAGATTTAAGCTGACACTACTCCAAAACAAATTCATTAACACATAATCAAACCATGCACATTGCGACTGCAGCATGAAATTAGTGACAAAAAATACTTTCTCCATTTTGAACCACAGAGATTTTATTTCCTATACTTGTATTTCTTCCCTAGATACTTAATTATTTTAATTGGTAATGGTTTTAAATAATTTTAGTTGATTTTCTGTATCTCTAAACTTCATTTAAGAGACAAAATGGAACAGGAGGAGGGTGGAAAATGCAGTAACAGACTGAGAGAAACTCAGGTCAGAAGGACAAGTAGCACAACTTGCTGCTAAAGTAGGGACAGCTTCAAAGGTAGCTGTGCTTGCTCATGGCTTATCACTCTGAGTAGCAAATACAGTAAGAGTAATAAAGTATGAAAAATGTTATGGCAAGAAAGGGAAAAAGGAAACTCAAAAATATCTTTATTAATGGCTGATTTGAGGAGTTGGACATTATCTTTTGCAATGTATTATTATTTAAGGCTCTATATGTATTTGGCATTTTTATCTGCAATCAATTCCACTATATGTTATTTATAGAATGAGATTTTTTATATTTAAAAACCCAACAGATGTGGTGGGTTTTTTTAAATTAATACAAATAGCAGGTATGCAAAATAAATATAAAAGCAATATAATACCAAACAGGTCTTGTGAACAGAGAAAAAGGGGAGGACATAATAGGGCAATAATAATGATAAAGTAAGAGAAGAAAATGGAATAAGGAATCCTACATCAGGGAAAAATTTTAATTTGCAAGTTTTGGTGGAAATTGTTTCTTTTATGTGGTCCATAACTGTTGGGGCGCGTATTTCATGTGATGAGATTGATCCAGGTTACAGTTTAGTGGTCTTTACTTTCTCGTAGTCCTCTGCTCTGATTTCAAACATTCCCTTAACTTCTGGGAACAAGGGGGACAAGGTCTGAATTTGGAATTTGGCACAATATAACTGCTCATCCCCAGTCAGAAGGACTAAATACTCACACTGGTCAGTAAGAACAGGGCATAGGAATATTGCAGAAATTGAGAAGTGAGATTATAGATGGTACCTGTATCCCCAAACCACACAGCCCAACTGCATGACTTTTCCTCCTCGAAGCATTGTTAGCTGAAGATATTATTTTTCTTGTGATTGAAATGGATGGATAATGACAATAAAAAGGTCTTGCAAGAAACCTGTTACTACAACTGTGTAGTTCCAAAGTCACTGTAAGAATAGGAACACTGATATGGGAGTCTGGGATATTATTTGCCTTATCTGCTATTTTTGGTTCAGCTGCACATGCAGAGTATGCATAAAGTTTTCACTATGAACATGATTGATGCAAAGGGAATGAATACAGTACAACTCATCCAAAATCTTCCCCTGGAAAGGGTGCAGAACTCCCCTGGGGGCAGAACTTTGCTTCTGCATGCTATGATTTCCAATGTACAAAACCCTCAAATTCTTCCTGTAATTTGACATAGCTTCATGGTGGAGAGAGGGTGTGTTTTACAGAAGAAATTACATTTTCTATTCAGGCATCAACTTGACAAGTGCTATTGTGAAGCAGTTTAAAAGCTCATAGGAAATACTTTACAGCTGAAATTTTTCAAAGAAAAACTATTACAGGAGAATACAACAGAATAAATAATTTTACCAAATATGCTGCGTCTGTCTGTATTGCATGTGCACAAATGTAGGTGTTATGAATCTATGAGAATGTGTGTATTTATATATTTACAACAATAATTTCTTGCTTGAATAATCTTAACTTACAAATGGATTTAGATATGTATTCTGTCAAGAGAAAACAAAACTGATTTGAGACTTAAAACAGAGATGCTTGTCTTTTTTGTACAGGTAGATGTAGAGGAACAAAACACTGTTCCCAGAACACTCTGATATGTATACAACTATGTCAGACTCGCTGACTCGACACCCATGAATAAAGAGAGAATTGTTTAACCAAGTCTGTATCTTCCACCAGTTTGTCAGACAAAAGTTTCACGTAATAGAAATCTCAAAGAAAAGCAGAATTACCTACTTTGTATCTACTCCTTGAAAAAATCGGATTACAGCATAAAAACTGTTCAGGCAAAAAGTATCCCTTTCATCAACATTCTACTAAGCAAACAGCAAAAAAACCTAAGTATACACAATGTTTTTCTCCCAGTATTTCCAGTTCTGCTAAACATCTTTCAGAAATGTATTTCAACTATTCCAGCTAACTACAGAAAAGGTTTCATAAAGTAAGATTTATCTAAGTTCATAACTCAGTTTAACTAAGACAATTCTGACTAAAATAGCAATAGAAGTTAAGTACAATATCTATGTGATTTAGCAGCTTAGGTAAAAATATCAGAAAACTGCAAGGTAAATTAATGGTTTTATGAAATAAACTGAAACTTGTGCTGTTTCTTCCCACCCCATCCCTGCTTCCCTCCTGTTTTTAAACTGTTGACTGCCTTGGGGTGGCCATCCCAAAAGTCACAGTGCTCTGTTTCTAGAGAGAACCAGTGGCTGGATGCACCCATCCCAGATATGAGGCTGATTTTTTGATTATAGGTTAAACACTGCACAGGTATTAAAGTATGGAACATTAATCACTCAGTATATTAATTCAGTATCATGAAATGTAATTCAATGCAAATGCAGAATGATAGTAATAATTATTAGTGCTCTAATTATATTAGTACAGTATTTGGAGAAAAAAACAAAGTACTTTAAAAAAGTTATTCAATATATTAACACTGCTGATTTACCATTGAGTGATTGATTGATTGATTGGTAATGGTGTTGAAGATTTTTATATACAAAGGGAACGTTCCACAGACAAGCTATGGAAATACACATGAATTTGGAATTATTTGGCAGCTGAAGAAGTAGAAGTCTGGACAAAACAAAGGGATAGAAGATCTATTTGCATAAAAAAGTATATTGAAATCCCGTGATTACAAATAACATGCAAATTTGGGAGCAAGAGTTCCTGTCCACACATGGTGAATGCTTCAATACACTGAATCAAGATGGGATCACTACATGTTCTAGTAGGAGTCAGCCAGAAGATAGGAGACAACAAAAGGGATCACTCAGTGAAGTTTCAGCCCCTCTCTCACATAGATTGTCAGAGACCACAAGTATCTCCTGGCAGCTTGAAACTATGATGTTAATATTTTTGTTATTAATTTTTATGTTGCATATTTACTGGCCAGGAGCAAAAAAACTGTCACTGAGATGTTGCACTACCCTATTTTAAAATCTGTATTATGCATGGAATTGACATACACCTATATTCAAAAGGCCAGATACAACCAAAATTGTGGTTTATTTTCCTTCTTGAGAGAATTGCCTTGCAAACATGCTGAACTTGTTGCAATACATGCATATTTCCAGGGTGGTGATTACATGTTCCTACTCACCAGGGTAACTCCTTCGTCATTCTTTTGATTCACGCTGCCTCCACTTGAGATGAGCTGTTGGACATCTGTAAGCATTGTCACAGCTCTCTGTATCTTCATTTGGCGCAAGGAATTCAGCTCTACACCTAGAAAAAGAAAAGGATAAAACCTTCTGCTATTTTATTCATCAATAAAGATTTTCTGGGTTTTTAAAAGCTTAATCAACATTTAATTAGACTTTAGTGTATATTTTTAGAGCCTTTACTTACCTACATTTACCAAAAAGTTTATTCCTATTTTTATCAGTCAATACATGGATGATTTAAGTCAGTGAGGAATATCCAATAAACTGCCCTGATCTCCTACTCACTGCAAGAGCAGTTTCAGGTAAAGAACTTGCAATATCATGAAACCCACTGAGACTGTGAAATAGCTGTGATTGGGAAAAGAATTAAAAAATCTAAGGAAGCCAGTCAAGTGTTTGGGACTTACTTAATTTTTTTTCCTGGTTGCATTCTTTCAGCCATGCATATACATCACAGTACCCAGACCAGTCCCTCAAATTTGGTGGCTCAACTGCTTGAGAGTGAAGTCAAGCAAATGACATTAAAACTCAACACTTTTTTATGTGCCTAAGTTATTTTTAACCAGGATTAGTTCCCCAGCTGAGCCTAGACCATTCCAAGGCCCTATAAACCAAGAGGAAATGTGGTGTGGCGGTAGGAACAAATGGGAGGGGATGAAAGGAATGAAGGGTATGGGACTGCTTGTGTCAGCAATGCTACTGAAAGAACAGTTGTCAAAGAACAGTGCTAAAAAGAAGATAAGGAAGGCAGTCTATAACCAAAAGAAAGCATGGTCTCCAGTCTGAAGAGGTTTAAAATAAGAAACAGGATACAACAAAAGTGTGAAGTGGTTAAATTAGAAACTGGCTGTGGTTTGATTGGAATAAATAACCAAAATTTTGGGCTTCATTCCTCTGCTTCTAGCTCCATGTGATGATTTAAACCCCATATATAGAAAATGTAATTTGACTATAAATATCCTTGCTCTCTGTCCTGGACATGACATCGCAAAAACTCATATGAATAAATGATTTTTTGTTTCTCTTCTACATTTGTCACTAAGCTGGAAAATGATGAACTATAAATTAATTTAATTATATGTATTTAACTTAACATTTTTTTCTTCAACACTTCTTGAAGTTCTTTACATTACAAAAAAAAATTAAAGCATGTTTCAGGGTAAAATCATATTTTGAACTTCTTAGTTTTAATCTGCCCTGGAACTTGCATAAATGGGTGTATGATACATAGTTCACAAAAGCATTCAAACATGTTTTTTTCTAACATGCCACTGTACACACTACTTTATGTTCTGTTGCCTGCAACACTCGTAAGAGTTTCAGCTCTGAAGTGAAATGCTCAGTGGGAGCACTGTCTTCCTATTCTCTTCTGTCACCAAAATGATACTAAAGAACACCAAATGTAAAACACAAATGCAAATATGACATGGATAAAATTACGTTTTGTGTATCTGAATTAACCCTGTGATCTTTCATGTGAATGTAATTTAGACAAACACACACATGTATATATCTATATCTATCTATCTGCTTAGAGATTTATACTGATAGATTAAATTAGACAATGTCCCCAAAGGAGAATGTGTTTAACATGCTACTGCCTGACAGTTGGTAGACCAGAACACAAGGCAAATTTCATAGAATGTTCTCCGTGTCTCCTAAAAATCAATGTATATTGTCAGAACTAAAGCTTTTATGCCTTCATCACATTTCAGAGTAATGATTTGAAACTACCTGATGAAATTTATGATATTTATGCAGTGCTGCATGACATCTGTCAAATCCTTTTTTTCCTTTCTGTTTCTGCCTATTTCCTGCTTTTTGCAACGGTAAATTGACGGTTTAACATTCTTGTCCCAGTGACAGAACTCTCCCAAATACCTAAGGGCAATATACACCCAAAATTAATTATCATTTGCAGTGCTAACTTAACATTTTAAACATACAACATTGAAGACTCAGCAGACAAAATGAAACTTCATTGGTCCAGATGAAGTTTTTTCTAATGTTCTAAGGAAGGAAAGATTAAAGTTTAAAAATATATGAAGCATTTTATACTTGCTAAAGGCATCCATACTTAAGTACTGCTGACAGAACTTATGTCAATTTTTTCTTCCTCTTGATATGTCTGGTAAACAATTAGAACAAGTTTTGGGTTTCAAGGAGAGAGGAAACAGGTGGAAATTAATGTACTGCCTCTTTTTTCTGGGAATACCTCAAACACTCAAAAACAAAAACTAAGTTCACAATCCACAAGTCAGAAATACCAGTTTCTGATTTTCCCAGGAAGAAAAATGAAAAAATAATAATAAAAAAAAAATACTGAGAGTGAAACACAGTTATTGTCGGTTTATTTCCTTCATCACATTTAACATAAATTACAGTAATGCTTACAGGCTGAGGGCAGGGGCCAGCTGAGTCCACTCAGCCTTTTCTAGCAATATACTACTGACTTACACCCAACAGAGACAGAGAATTAACATATCAGTACATTCTTATATTAGCAGTGAAATATTGATCCTTACTACGTGTAAATTCCTTTTATAGAACCTTGGTGTGACCTGTCTGGGGCCACAAAAAGCCTGGCCGTTGAAAGATTAACTCTGCTCATGTTGAAGAAGAAATCAAGAAAAGTATTCAGTTGCATTAATTGCCGTATTATTTTCTATTGTAAATGTAATGTAGCCATCAGCTCAGAGAAAACACATAAACCATGCTACAGTGCAACAAAATCCAGTCTGTATTAATCCAAAACCTATTCAAGACAGCTTTACTGGCTTCAAACTAACAGTTGTATAAAGGAATGATACATATTTCATTAAACAAATAGAAGTAAATTAGCCTGGCAAGAGAAGTACCAAAGTGACATGGTTCCACAGACTTCATTTCTTAAATATCCAGAGTGGGTTTGAAAATGTTACAGAAACAATAGAGTTTCCCTTTCTCTACCTTTACAAAAAATATAATGAAAACATGTAAAAATAATCTAAGTTGCAGCTTTAGAAGTGTAGTTTTGAATTCCAAGAAATCAGGAGCTATTAGGCTTTGAGCAAAGACTTCTCTGGTGGGGAGCTGAGAAGCAGATTTATCAAGCATGCACATGTATCATTCTCTGAGGCTCAAACAAGGAGACCTTGTCAATAAGTGCTTTCCTTTAATCAAGCTCATAATTCTGGGGAGTCTGTTCTCCATCCCCAGGGAGTGATACTTTCCAGGAATTTAGATGGAACAACAAAATGCTGCTCATACAGTAAGTAATTCTCACCACCTGAATCAAAGAATGACCTTCACATTGCTTTTCAAAGGGGAAGTGTGGTTTAGATATTCAGCTGAAATGGGACAACAGCCAGCATGAATAAAAGGAGGAAGAGAAACACATTGCCATCTACTATGAAAACAGATTCACGTTGCAGAAAATGAAAAGTCAAAAAAAAAAAAGACATACTATAGAAAAACCTCCAAATACCCTGTAAAATCAGAAGAGCTACACGCTCAGGAATTCTGCAGGAGGTAAGATGGAGAAGAAACAGTTAAAAAAGCAGTGACCCTGAAGGGCACACATTTGGTGATGAGTATCAGCGCTGATGTCAGGCAGGAGCATAACCTAAAAGCTACAAAATAAATTACCTCTCACTGTTTAAGAAAAACACCTGACAAGGCCATTTCATGTGCTTTGGCTGTCTCACCTTCTCTGGCATATGGTTATAGAAAGGAATAGAAAAACCTCAGCTAAATAATGCAAAAATAACTTTCCAAAAGTTTCAGTGATAAAGAAATACAAGGCAAACAGGATTGCTATTAAACACATTTTCCTCACAAATGTCCAGTAGAAAGAAGCATGCAAGGGGAACACCTGTTCCTGGGACCAGCACAAAGCAAAACACTGAAGCACTCTTCGCACCCATTGCACACACCCCCAGCAGCCACTCTTGCTGTAGCATACAGGTCTCATTCTCCAATGGGCTTAACATTCTTAAGGAGAGGTCAACAGCATCTTGTCTTGCAAACACAAATGTACATTAAAAACTTGCAACAGCTTTGAGAAGCCATTCTCTCTTCTCATACTTCTACAAGTGAGTCTTCTCTCACTTGTAACTATATCTGCCCTTCCTGCACAGAGCTGTAGATGCAAGACTCTTTTCACCCCATGTATGATGGGCCTCTCCTACTCTTCTATAATTCAGGGGATACCACATTTTAGAATTTGTATTTTTCTTCTCTGCAGCGTAGAATACAATAGACATGTTAAAAAAAAAAGTCATGGTACAATTCTTTAAATACTGACTTTCATTCATTGAAATATTCAGATGTAGCTATTACTTTATCTGCTGAAAGTTTTAGAAAAACCTTGTCAACAGCATTATTATTGTGAGATTACATTGTTCAATAGCCCTTGTGCATATCACCTGGCATTATATGAATCTGATTTTCAAAGGTCAGCATACAAACAGCTACATGCCAGCAACATTTACCGTGTGAGAAGGGAAGCTAGTATTTTCACATTCTGCAAAAGAATGTATATTTGCAAAACTACTGAGGCCTATAGCTCCAATTCACTGCAGCAGTACTGACTGTTGCTGGAGGGTTTTGCCTGTCTGCCTTTAAAGATACCATTACATATATTTAGTGAAGCATGTTTAGTTTCATAGGCTGGTTTGGAAGGAACTTTACAGATCATCTAGTTCAACCACCCTGCTACGGGCAGGGATACCTTTCACTAGACCAGGTTTCTCTGAGCCCCATCCAACCTGGCCTTGAGCACTCCCATGGATGGGGCATCCACAGTTTCTCTGGACAACCTGTTACAGTGCCTCACCATCCTCACAGTAAGGAATTTCTTCCTAAAGTCTAATCTAAACCTACTCTCAGTTTAAAACCATTGTCCCTGTCCTCTCAGTACATGCCCATGTAAAGAGTCTCTTTCCATCTTTCCTGTAGGCTCTCCTCAGTACTGGAAGGCTGCAACAAGGTCGCTGCAAAACCTTCTCTTTTCCAGGCTGAACAAGCACAATTCTCTCAGCCTTTCCTCATAGGAGAGATGTTCTATCTCTCTGCTTACCTTGGTGGCCTCCTCTGTTCTCGCTCCAACAGGTCCATGTCCTTCCCATACTGGGGACCCCAGAGCTGGATGCAGCACTGCAGGTGAGGTCTCACCAGTATGGAGTAGAGGGGCAGAATCACCTCCCTTGACCTGCTGCCCACACTGCTTTGGATGCAGTCCAAGGTACAGCTGGCTTTCTGGGCTGATAAGGTTTATTTCCTTCTAGTCTGAATATGCTGTCAGAAGTGAAGTTCCCACCTCCTCCTCATGTAGATACCAGAATGACAATTCTCCCACTCTAGCGAACATGCTTTTATTCCTCTCTCTTCTACAATAAGGACATTGATGATCCTTTCAGCTAAAATTAGTTAAGTGAACTGTCTCTTAACATGTATGGAAACAAAAATATTTTTTGTAATTTATTTCAAAAGACTGGCACAATCTCAAGGCTTAATATTAATGCATTCATTTGTGGATACATATTGCATGTTTATTATTTTATTTGTAATATTAATACTAGAACACAGAAGCAAAAGAAGTATATCACTGTCTGCAGCTACTTGTGGTAAATATCATGTCTGAAATGAGATCATCACAGATGGTGTTTCTACACTACAGATCGTACTGCAAGGTTTTAATATGTTATAGTTAATTTTTTTTGTGAGAGACCAGTAAAAGCAGACTACTCAACACATGCAAGGGATTCAGGAGCTGAAGGTGAACACAGGCCAGGCAGGTCAGCACCCTCACTGACCAGGGCACAGTCCCACAGTACCCAAAAATTAAAATCGAGCAGGTCTGGTGATGGGAATCAGGGCCAACAGAAGTCCTGTGATTGCCAGAAAAGCCTCTAGCAACAAATACAGGTAAATCAGATGAAGCAAGGAATCAAGTCAGTGGTCCAGGGTAGGCATCAGCAAGGATCATGGCTAGGTACAGGACTACCTCAAGCAAGGACCTGAGACTAAATGTGGCTGCAGAGATAAAGGATGGGTGAAAGATTATGACAGTGCTGCTCCCAGCTTTGCCTCACAGCTTACCTCTTTCCCATCTGACAGCTCCCAGGTTACAAGGCCATCACAGCTGGCCTTGAGCATAGGCAGCCAAGCCCCTGGGAGCAGGGGCCTGTGGGTGCACTGTGGGCACTGACATTTTTTCCAACTTTATAAAGGTTATAGTTTTAGGAAGTCTATAAAGAAGTGAAAATATGCTTCTGATGGTAATGAATTAGATTATTTCTTGATAAGTTGTCTGAAAGGATATTGAAAGGATATCCCCAGTTTCTGATATTTTTCACAATCTTTTTTCAAATCTTAGCAAAGCCTATTCGTCAAGGAGATGCCTGTTTTCCTTCTAGCCTCTGTTAGAAAACCAGATCATAAACTACTGGCTATAATTTTAAATGTTAATTTCAGTGTCAAAAGTTAGTGAATTTAAAGGTTTTCCCTTTGACAGAAACATATGGGTAACATCCTGGAAGCACAAAAATATTAAGAGGAATCTAAGACTTCAAAGCCAGTCCCCCAAGAACAAGAAAAATTAAAAATTAAGGCAGCTTATTCATGCTTGTATTAGAAAACACAAAGGCCAAAGGAAGATGAGCATTCTCAATTATGACATTTTCTAATGTGTCCCATTTCCATGGGCTTCGTTTTGTGAAAGGACCTACTGAAACATTTAATTTGTTCCTTTGTTCTTAGTGGCAACACCAACACCTAACTCCTACCATCAATTATTCAGGCTTTCTGCAGAAAATAGATTTTTTGTGTGTGATAATCTTATGGGTAGGTGATTCCTGATCAACAAGAATCAAAGTGAAATAAACCTTGAGCAACCCTGAGGCTGTTTGGTCTTGATTGCCTATTTTTCTATCAACCTACTGCATCAATATTGTTGAAAGAAAATTTGTAAGGATAAATCAAGATCATGGTGCATATGGTTCTGAAATAGAAAATATGTCAGGGGATTTAGTTTTAGCTGAAGATTGCTGATCTTTAGTGCTAACAATCTGTATGTGTTGGCATTTACTCCATTCTAACTGCAGTATATTAGCAATAATTCCTTTTATGTCTGTGAAATAATTTTAAATATTACAATCTAGACCAGTATTTTTCTGAAATGATACTAATTTATATCTGTTGCTTTTCTTGACTGCACTGAAGCAACTCTAAGATTTTTTTCCTCTTGTTGGATTACTAAATCTGTTTAAGGGTTTCTGTAGCACAACCTCAACATCAAAACGTTTTGGTGTACACATTCATTCCTTTTAACTAATAACAATCAAACCCGATGAAAAATACACACAACTGGGATTTTCATTTTGATCTTATTCTCACAAAAGTGCCAGAGTGTTGAGAAGCACACAACGAGATGTATTGTCCAAGTGTTGGCAGCTGTGGAGCTGTAGGGACAGGCTGTGTCGGGAGAGCCAGGGGCTGTCCTGTGATCTCTAGCAGACCCTCAGCAGGACACAGCTGAGCCTGGCAGCCAAGTGTGACCCATGGCAAAGCAGACAGATGCTCCTGAAGGAGCTCCACACCTGCAAAAAACCCACACTGGAGCAGAGGAAAAGTGTGAAGAAGAAAAGGGGCAGAGGGAGAGACTGCCATGTATTGACTCGAGCTCCCCCATGCCTCCTTGTGCTGCTTGTGAGGGTAGAAGAGTTTGGAGTGAAGGAGAGAAGCCTGGGAAAAGGGGAGGAAAAGTGTTGTTCTAATGTTTGTCTTTCTGTTTCTCACTACCTGAACCTATTCCAGCTGACAATTTTCACGAAGCTGAATCTGTTTATCCTGTGACAGTAACTGATAAGCAGTCTTGCTCCCCTTGTCAGGAAGGGAATGGGTGAGCAGCTTTGTGGGATTTTTTAGTGCAGCCGCACCAGATTTTAGGGATAACTTCAAATTAACTTATAGCTTAAATCAAAAATAGTTTTGGTATATCTTCCTATCACATTCTAGATTACTGTAAAGTGTCAGGTTTGCAGCAATTTTTTTCTCAATCCTTGTCCATTACTTTTCTAAATCAGATTTTCCTGCACATGTCATTCCCCATATGTTGTTAACTGTTGGCTTCAGGGAAATTCTCCTTATTGTAGTAATTTAGAAGTTGGCTATTTCTGGCTAATGTTAAAAACTGTCTTCAGTGTAGGATTCCGTACTAACGCATAGCTGCTTTTATTTTTTTTCATTCTACCCACTGCTGCGAGGTAGAAAAATAAATTTATTTCTTCTATTTTGCAGCTGAAGAGTAATCCCCTTGATAATAAGAATTTAACAAACCATGGTCTGTATTTGCAATATCTGCACAATATTTTAACTGATTTAAACCATGCAAAACCACATAAAGGGATAGGGCTTGCACATGGTTTTGGCTCTATATGCAGTTTTCTGAGACACCTGAATATGATCCTTTTAATATTCAGGGAACAGACCCATTATTCCCCCACCTTGGAATAGCATAATAGATTTTGCTTAAGGTGCATGAAATCTCTAGTACCATCAAAGGTCAATAACCTTTAACCAGCTATTTAAAATTAATTTGCCCCCACAGAAAGTGAGTAATACTGTGTAAAATACTTTGCAGAAAAGCAATACCCATTTTTTCTTCTGTACCTGTGTCACACTAGAAAAAGGAATACCATCTGTACCTTCGGGTAGATATGTTATTTAAATATAGTCATTCTTCAAAAAATAAAATCACAACAGATGGTTTTCTTTTGCTTTTGTAATGATCTGCTACTGCATGAAATTCTCACTAAACAACAGACAAAAAAGCTATTAAATTTGCTTTCAGATGTGTGTGATACGTAGACATTTCTTTAAAAAAAGGGGAAAAAAAAGAAAGATGTAAATGTCCAAATATTCTTTTTTCAGATTAAATAACAAGGCTGATGTTCTTGGAATGCACAGTTGTCCTACTGAAAACTGAAGCCTGAGATCTTGGAGGACAAAAGAGAACAACTCTTTTTTGGGAAATGAATTACAATGAATTTGTCACCTCCTGTGACTTGGCAAATACAGAAACAAGAGCTATCTGTCAATCATTTTTAGTTTATAGCTGAGTCATGCAATACACTATACAACTAAATACCAAGTAAGGAAATAAACAAAAATGTTGCATTCCTCAAAGTGTTAAATACTTAAAACAGCCTAATGGAAAAGGAGGAAAAAAAGATCATATGCCATGATCAGAGTTTCACTGACACAGTTCTACAATAGAACATTCTGCCTCCAGAAACAGAGAATACACTCACAGTCATTTAAAGTTTGATGGTTTTAAAATGCCATTAATGAATCAAAAGATTCGCCTTAAAATATAAAACTGTTATTGATCAAAATAAAGGTTATGGAAGGTGCTGTGTGAAATTCTTGATGATTCCAATAATCAATCAGGTTTAAAACGAAACAGGACAAGTAGTGAAAAAAAAAAAAATCACCTTTTTACATTATTATTTTCATTTCACCTCTGAAGGGAGACATTTCCTGAAAGTAAACAATGAATGGCTATGAAGCTAAAGGCATAAGTGGCAACAAAGAAAATTTCAAATGAAAACAAAATGAAAAGAAATGACATAAAGATGGCTTAGCACTGGAAGGCAGCCTAGAGAGAAGTAGAATCTCCAGTCCCACCTGGCCTGCTCTTAGTTGGCCTTGTCTTGGCAGATGTTGAAGTCCTTAAATGTCATGACTTTCTTATCATAGCAAACCAAGACCATCAGTAGCATGGAGAACCACTGACATCTTGGCATAGAACAGATTTAACAGCTTTTACTAGTGTTTTCCTTGAGGCTGGTCAAATTAATAACCCTTCTGCTCTCTATAGTCAGCATTTCCTATCACTGTTCGTGATAGGACCACAGACTACTGAATAGGCATCTACATATAGACCTGTAAATTTCAATATCCTAAGAGTCATCCTGCATAGCAGACTTCTATGTCTCAGCTGGCCATTCTGGGCTGCCTTCAGAGCACATGAAAAGCAGGCAGTTCAGATCCTAATTCATGTGCCTCATTACAGATGCCTACCTTCAAAGCATCTCTTTTTCTCTAAGGGTTGGCTATAGACTACGAGACATTAGTTTTAGATAAATCAACCCAAGTAAAGTCCTTGAGCCCGTGAGCCCACTAGGCTTCTGAGTGCCCCCTGAACATGATCTGATATCATATGGTTAAGATATTTCACTTTCCTAAACATGAAACAGGTTGTTGTATTTTCCCTTCCATCCTCAGTTAGGGTTATCTTAAATGAAGCTTACAATATGCCAGAATTTTTACCCAACAGAAACAATGCTCTTAATATACACAGGATATATACCTCGAATTGTGTTCTCTTAGGTAACTGAAGTCTGCTAATTGCTTTCTTCAGTGAATAATCACTTTTAGTATACAATGTAACATTATTTATATAACATTATATAACAGCAGAGAAAGCTAATTTCTATACAGGAAAAGAGAATTTTTAATGAAATTCTAATAATTTCATTAGACTTCAGTAATAAAATCTCCATCTAACATCCTCATATGTTATATTCCATAACAATAAAGTATATATGGAAGCTTTCTGGCAGTTGCTAGATGACTACAATATTTTGTACTTGTGGTACTCCTGTGCCCTAACAGATCATTTACAAGCAGAACTCAAAGAACTAACTCCAGTAACTGTCTTAAAATATAGAAATCATTAAAGGCATCCAAGGCTATTGTTATCCCTTATGGCTCCAGGCCTTCCACAGAGTAAATTAGATTTTTTCAAACAATGAAGAGCAGTTCAGTCACTAAGATCTGTAGTGAAATTAAACAGATACAGTGAGCTACCATAGAAGTGAAATCTGTAAGGAATTATATACACACTAGACTTCTAAGAATTCTAATGTTCCCAATTAAAAAAGTTTTCTGTGGCTTCAAAGCTACTTGTTCCAATCTTGCTTTGTTTCATTGAAGTAAATTGATAGCTTCTGGTTTGCTCGTTAGCTGAGCATAAGGTACCTAATTGCACTTTTCTCCATGAACTCTGCAATCAGAGGCAATGATTAGAGTATAGTCTATTCTACACACAAATCTCTTCTTAACATTGTAAACCAGGCTGCACAGCTGAATGCAGAATATTATGAAAGCATTTTAGGAATGCAGGGAAGTTCAGAGAATGGGGAAATATTCTTTACACATTGTTATTAAAGGGTGAGACTATGGCTGGGTGTTTCTCAACACTACAGGCCAAAGATGGTATTGACAATGGGATCAGCTAATCTTGTAAAACAAGACTTGGTCCTGACGTTGTATTCACATGCAGGTGCGCATGGGGATTACTGCCATGAGGAGAACTTCACCAAAACAATCCACAGAGAAACATTTACTCTGGGAAATTCAAAGTAATTCATACTTATTCTTACAGCTTAATTTCCTTCAAGAATCTCCTCCTCAGTTACTATTAATCGTGGTAGGCTATACAAATATTTCAGTAGGTATTAACTACTATTAACAGAAGTAAGCGCAAAATAAGGATACTTTGAGCTGTCTATTGTTCCAAGAATAATACTAGCAGACCAAGCAAAGCTGATGGGCATTTTGACACTGATCACCCAAAGCCCAGCTTTTCATGCCAAGGGGTAGGACTGATCTCTCCTAACAATCTAACCCTAAAACTTGTCAACTTAAGTTCTTCTTAGTCAGCAGAAACAGTCCTGGAAGTCAGTTCTCCTCACCTAGCCAGGCTAGGAAGAGATGAAAGAACACACGCATTTCCTCTTTTGCTCTACTGACGAAAAGGTCTGGATGATTAGCTTCAGCTTACCCATCTAAAGTTAGTAGAGGTAGATGTCACCTTCAAAATGTTTATGTTTTTTTAATTTGGTAACTTCCCACATTCACATAATCACTGTTTAATTAGGAATAGTGCCTCTCCTCTCTACTGTAAAAGAGATACCACTGATAACTGTAGAAACTAACCAATCTTTTATTTTTTTTCCCCAAATCTATCTCATTTTGCAGCCAAACAAAAAAAGTGACAAACCAAGGAAAGAGGAAACATTTCCTGATAGACTTGTATTAACAGTTGCAAGTAAGCAGACTACATCTTGTATGCTACAGAAGTTTTGCATGTTACCTGTTAAATATGAATCAAAGTACTTGGAATATTTAGACAGCAAATGTCTACATTTTTTAAAGCAATAAAATTTTTAGAAGCTAATAGCTGCTTTGCCATTAGAAAAATCCAAAACCAGAGCTGTGAAGACACTGCCACGCACTGAGAAAACAAAATTATGAAACATGCAATACACTGGATGTGTGCAGTATAGGACCTGACACTGTGATTTCCTTGACACTTTCCTTAAATGTTTATTAACAGAATATAATTTAACTTAGTTTATGTTAAAGAAGGTTTCTTATATGGAGGCAATGTTGAAAATACACATTTTTTATGTTATTGCTCATCATATTTGCTTAATGCCTTTTCCTCAGTGTCAAGATGAGCCACATACAATGTTAAAACAACCTATCATAGTCAAAAGCAATGCCAGAAATCTCACTTCAGAACTCTTATCTAAGTTTGGAACTGATGAGCAACAAATCCAGTTTTTTGATACAAGTCCTGTCATCTATAACATATTAAGCATAATTCATAATAGAAACCTAGCTACAGTATTTTCACAATTAAAAAAAACTCAAACCAATACGAATATTTTTGAATAAGGGATAAAGTATCATATGCATTTTCATCCAAATTATTTGTAAAGATTTATTTATTTATTTAGCAGTCTGTCACTCAAAAAAAATTTCCCTGAAACTATACATGGGAAATGAAACAAAATGTAAAACCTGGTCCTTGAATAGTAAAATTAATTGTTTTAAAAGCTTCTGCATTGCTGAAGTTTTTCTGCTTTGAAATTACATTCTAACATCTCCATACAAAAGATGAAAAGCAGTTTTGACAATGACAACTGCCATTAACCTTTGTTAGTTGTTCCAATTTAAGTACACTAAAAACTTTTGTGGTTACAAATCATCTTCCTCCCCCTCATCCCCAAACTAATATAGTTCAATTGGTTTTAGTGTGACTTACATCAGATCAGTATACATCCTTATCATATTTATGACATGTTCAATAAAAGCATTCCAAAAGCTGAAGGGCTGACTTACCATTTTCTTCCAAGTACATCAGAAGGATGCTGCTAGATTCAGTCCCTTCTACAGCATAATCAAGTGCAATATTTCCATTAACATCTTGCAGAAGCACATTTGCTCCAGCCTACAGACAAGAATTAAAAGCACTTTAGGTTTGTGTAGTGAAATCCCAAAACACAACTGAGGCTCTTACACAGTCCCGTTCGAAAACATTTCAGAGCTGGGGTCCTTAGACAGCAGGCTGATTACAACCTGAAACAAAACCAAACACACAAAAAAGCAAAGGCAAAGTGAAGGGCTCATGAATGTCAAAAAGCTGGCTTTGTTTGACACAGCTGACACTCTTGCCCCACTAGCTGTCCAGCCTGCTTTTGCTACACAGATGTCCGAGTTGCTCTTCAGTGAGTTTTGGAACCACCGCCATTTGCAGCGCAACACTTTAAAGTCAGCTGTCACCGACCACAGTCTGCCTTAAAACACTTCACAGCAACCAGCAGTGGTTCAAAAGGTGACTGACAAGCAGCACAGACACCCCTGCAGTAGGGATGGGCAGACAGCTGGTCTGGGTAACCTTGTCAGCTGGCCCGACCTCTTATGGCTTCAGCCATCAATCGAACCTCAAAGAGAACCACCCACTGCTAAATAAAATTGACATTTGTCACCAACTGGAGACAATGAAAGTGAGCTTGATGAGTTCAACTGTAGTCCATAAAGAAGCCAGGCTGAAATTTCTCTAAGTTTCATTCAAAATTCAATATAAAGGACAAAGGACTAAGAGGAGCCCTTGGGGGTGAGGGGTGGTGAAATGAATAGATTCGTGAGAAAAGATACCACCAGCATGAAAAGAAAACTTGTATTTTCTACATTAAATATGGTCAATGAAAGAATTTGCACTATGAAGGGAAATCTTAGGGTTTTTTTAATAAGAAAGCTCTCATCCTTGAAAATATAAATTTCTGGTGGACATAGAAGCTTACATTACTAGTGTTACATTACTAGAAGTTACATTACTAGTGAATTGTCATGTATCTTCTTTAAGAGGTTGCAACATTAATTAATTTTAAATGTTCTCTCTATGGCTTTTAATGGCAAGGAATTATGAAATAAGAGTGACCTCAGGTAAATTTAATTACTTTTCTTAGCAGCTTGTATGACAAACACCTTCGCTAATAAAAATGAGAAGTATCAAGGACTGCCTTTCTTAAAACCACAGCAGCAGAGGTCAAATGTAATAAGAAATTATTAACAGAAGGCATGACTGCTTCTTTCAGGGTCTTTCTCTGTAAGTATTGTATCAAAGAAAAACTTGCAATAGGCTCAGCTCCTCGCTCAGAGTGAAATATGACATGAAAAACTAGCAAGTTCATGTAGGCATTATGTCATCAAACCTAAGGTGTTGAACTGTTAGTCTGAGGTCATTTCAGTTTCCATCACAGTGACCAGGAGACAGACAGACATCAAAAATAACTCACCTCAGCTGTCTCAAACACCTCAGATTAGACCATATCCTATGCAGCAAAATAATCTTTCCTCCTACAAAACACACTACTTTCTTCTAGTCTTTTCTTGTTGCACTGACTGTAAGGGGGAGCCTAGAGAGCAAATTTAGATTAGATGTATATCTTCTGAATCGTTAAACGAGATTAGAGGAGAGGAGTTGACTCTCATGCTTAGTGAAAAGGAATGGAAGGAGACTTACAAGTGTAAAATCTTTCATTCATAGTGCCATGAAAACAAATTTCTACTCTCTGTCCTGACAGATAAAATCAAAAAGATGATACAAAATCAAATAAAGGGTGGATTTGAAGATCATAGTATCTTTAGAGGATGGTTTAACAACTATTTATTGTACTTGTTTCACTACTAGGAAGTATGATTTTTGTGTTGCTTTCTACTTATTGACCCATGAGAGTTTGCTGGTGAAGGTAGAATTATGGACGCAAAACTATTTCATATCTTGTTACTTTGCATATAATAAAAACCCACAAAGTCTTGCAGGTATCTATCTTTCCTTGCACATAGATAACCTCCAGACAATGCCAGAAGAACATTTTCTTCCTTGTTAAGAAACCAAAAGACCTTTGATGTACCAAATTCAGGAAAAGTAGGATAATTACTTTGGTCAGCAGCACACTTTTAATTCATTCTAAGATGTAGTGTCACTGAAGGAAGGACATAATATGGAATGACTCAGTTCCAAGCAATTTTTATTGGGTACTTCTATATTCATTAATTTCTTGAGAAATGTTCGCAATGCTACCAGACAGTTTGATCAAGCTTGGTGACAATTGTGGCAGCAGCTGTAGGAGAAGCCCTCAGAATTTAAGTAAAGAAGCGATCCTGTACAATGGTGAACATCTAAAAGTAGGATCTTGCTTTAAAAAGAAATATTTTAAGGGTATTAATAATAGGCATTTTTAACCTGGTGTATCGTCCCTGCCTCCCAGCTCTGCACCATCTGTGAGCTTACTGAGGGTGTGCTCTGTCTCACTGCCCACATCAGTCATGAAGACCTTGGACAGGACTGGACCCACTACTAACCAGGGGGCACACCACTAGTGTGGAACATGTTGCAGGCAACAGACATCACAGATATTGTACCTTTAGTTTAGATTCAGATGGCCAGAACTGTGCTAAAGAACTTGAGTACTCTATTACATATACAGCCTTGTAGGCCAAACAATAAGAAACCCACATATGTCTAGAGATGGGATTCAGATTATCTGAATATAGTCCTGCTTTGTTCTTAGGTTTCTGTTCATAGCTCTTGAAGAAAACATGAGAAAAACTGTCCCCATGCTGCTATTAATTTCCAAATTTATATGCATACCTTGTTTATTCTATTAATATTCTAAATGCTATTCCACATTTATTCCATTTCAATACAACCCACTTGAATTCTGCATGCAGTGCTTTAATGCATATGAAAAGTTACTGGCTTACTTATTTTCAACACATCCTCATTCTCAAGTCATTTCTTAATAAAAACGATAAATATTTTGCAAAACTTTATGCAATATATCCCATAAATATCAAAAATATTTTTGAGAGAAGTATTTGTCTGCAATGATAAATTGCTTGTTTTAGAAAGACTGCAGAAGGAACATCTTTAAATATATTATTTTACAGGTGATCCTAAAGACACCTAGTTAAATACACCAAATGCAAAATGCAACTGAAATGCATTTGTGCTATGCAGCGCAACATCCATACACAGATACAGCAAAAGAGACTGAATTCTTGTGATCAGTAATAACTGAGTAGACAGTACCAGATTTGCATAGAATCCCCATATGATCAGAAATCTGAGCCTGCTGCCAAAGAGAAAATACCTTTGGCTAGTGAAAGGACAAAAGATTTCCTTTCTAGCTCCAGCAATGATGATTCAAAATACTTCAATTTTTATTAGGATCACTCTACTTCATGTTTTTTAATTCTCTTTTAGTTTCTGTCTATTTACCTCTCTGTAGAATCTCTGATGTTTTCAAAGCTTTCATTTCAGAAAACCGGAGTAGAATAGCTAAATTCCACATATATGCAAAAATGGTGACCCTAAAGATTAGCTAAGGAGCTCAGAAGCAGTATAGCCTGAGGTAGGTTCGATGTGCACAGTCTCACAGTACCAATCTATGTGCACACCCATGTTTTTTGTGAACATGGTGCAGTTTGAGATGACTTCCCACTCAATGGACCAGAGATGAACAGCTTCAGATTCAGTGCAGAGTACACGATACAATGTACATCCCCACTACAGCTTATCCCATGGTCACATCTCTGTATAGCTAAACTTGGAGCTAATTTAGGATACTAGAGAGAAGAATACTGCTTTTGCTTAACAGGATGCCATAGGAGCTGAACTCTTCCTTCCCAAATAATGTTCCAGAAGATAGAGAAGAAGCCCAATAGCTTTTGAAGTCTAAGCACTGCTGGAAATTTTGATTTGTAAGAATTTACAAGAACTACTAACTTCATCAAATGTGAACAGTCCTCTGCAGTGCTCTGTCCCTATAGAAGCTACCCTTTTCCCCCTGGGAGAGGCACCCAAGTATAAATGCAGTCGCAAACTCTTAAGACTATGTTGCTGTAGCTGTATCCAATGGATTAATGTCCAAATTCCCACTGGTAAGCTAAAAGTTGAGTTTAGACCACATTCTACAGTTAGGAAGCCTTATTAGTGATACTATTAACTCAGAAGCAAACATTCAATAAACAATCAATCTCTCAGTCTCTCTTTTTTCTTTTTTTTCTTTTAAGAATTAACTGAATTCCAAAAATCAATTTAACATTCACAGGGGCAAATGTTAGAAAGCCTTAAAACTTCCTTCTGTACTATTTATTATTTGGCCAATATTCCTTCCTACTCTTTCTTATGTCCAAGGTTGCAATACAACTTATGATTGCCAAATGAGAAATATATCTACTTATCATTACTCAAAAAAAAAAAAGGGCCCAGGAATCTCCATTCTGAGGAATGTGTCCTTATTTAAAGATTTAAAATTATTTATCTCCTTCTGTCTCTCTGAACTCCAATATATTTTGTGTATCAGCAGTCTAACTTTATCAGGATAGGTGAAAACCACATGAAAAACTGTGGGTTTACACCTTCTCCAGCCATCTTCAACCATCTCCAATATTCAGGGACAGAATTTTAAGTACTAGTTTGTGTGTCCAGAAACTCAGTGCCATCACAACAATATGGACAGCAGTGTAATCTTGTTTAGGCATTGCTTGAGGACTCCTAAGTTACCGAGGTTCCCCAAGGACTGGGAAGAGATGTGGGCATTTCTCTGCCTAGGTACTACCTCTTGCTTACCTTCCCAGATAGGATGTCACAGGTTTTGCACCCAGAGAACGTTGTGCTCAGAAGGCTTTCCTGGTGGAACTGCTTTCTGAACCAGGGTCAGCATCAATCCACTTTAGCTGGAAGACTGGTTTCAGATTCCTGAAAGTCTGACTGATTCACTGAAATTCTTAAAATCCTTTCTTCTCTTGCATACCTTATATTATTCTCTCAAACTCATGGACCATGCAGGTTATTTAAATATTTGAAATAACTAACTAATTTTTCTTTATTCATATTGTAGAAAGTCCCATGTGCATTATAAAATATTTTTAATACAGAAACGATGACCCAACAACTGCCTCTATCACTTAGGATTACCACCTTTGACTTCATGAGGTTTTATGAAGGCAATCAGAAATACCGTAGACCTTGAGAAATGTGTGGATATTAAAAAAAAAAAAAAAAATTAATATACCTGTTGCTATTAAAAAACCCCAAAACAACCCCAAAATTTTCTCCTAATAGCAGGCTTCTGCACAGTTCTTACAATGGTTCAATTGTTCTACAATATGCTAGCTGTGTGCAAATTGTGCAGTCATCTGTCAACCCCATCACCAAACCTTTTTTTTTACCTGTTTATATTCATATATTATTAACCTATTTTTAGTCAATTCTACGTACTCCATATGTATATAACAGTATGCACTTATATACATGCAAATATAGAAACATTTACATAGTATTCTCTCATCTATGTTCATCAATTTCCTACAGGGAAAGGGTAGCATTTTTTTCATTAACGGCTGAACGATTCACTTTTTCTTTTTTTTTTTTTTAATATAACTACATGATTTACAAGCTGCTCCTTTTTATAAAATGCCATTAACCATGGACATAGACCAAGATTAAATGTAGTTCTTCACAAAATATTTTTGCATTTTACTTTCTGTGACATGATTAGTTCAGTTTTTACCCCTTTATTGACCTACTTTTTCACATTAATTCCACAAAAAGGTTTTGCACATTGAAGGATACCCAAGGTTTACACACACACACATATCTGCATGTTCTCATCTATGCCACAGTTACTGTGCTGACAGTACATCCTTCCCAAAGTCCTTAGTGCATGATCAGTTAAAAAGAAAGCCACAGTAATCAGGATATCATGCTCTATTTGTTTGAGAACAAGCAAACATACAGGAAATCCCACATGCTCATGGGCTCCATGGTGCCATGCAATCTTGCTCTCTAACCTCATTGGCTTTGTTCCAGTTTAGCCAAATTTAGAAATATATCCTCTGAGAGAAGGCACAACCACCCCTCCCCACCAGGTTCAGGGAAAAAAAAATTTTCCTCGAAGGAAAGTGAAAGAGACAAAAACTATTTATTTAACAAACACACGGGAAAGGAAAATAATGCTAAGTAATAAAATCTTCCGCTGTGGAGGAAAAATCTGGGAAAGTGTTAGAGTCCTCCCTTTGGTCTCCTTGGAGCTGGGGCTTGGCCCAGGGCCAGGCCCTCTGTGCCCAGTGGAAAGTCCTCCTGATGTGCTCTGAGGTTGAAAGCAGTCCAGCAGAAAAGGGAGAAAATTTGAAAGTCCAGGGAAGGAAAAAAAAAAGTTCAACCCTCAGTCTCTCTCTGGAGAAAAAGCAGCTGAACAACTGGCCAAAAGCTGACTGGAAAGTAGCGAGCCAGGTGCTTCCCTCCACTCTCGCTCTCCTGCTGCAGCTGAAAAAAAAAAAAATCTCTATCTCTGTGTGACCTTGAACAAGCTGCAAACTGCTTTGAAAAAGTTTTGCTCAGTTCTTCCTTCCCCCTCTCAGGCTCAGTTTAAAAGCATAGAAAGGCACAAAAATTAATTTCTGGGCAGAGGGCAGCGATATGGGATACACATCATAAAGTCACCCCAAGACAGGCTTACATAAATTTTCATTCAAGATACCAAATCCCACAAATCCAGCTGGCTCCTCATTGTGGCTCCTATTAGACTTGTTTGAATCTCATTCATTAACAAAGCAAAAGGAATAAAGTTGCTCTGCACAGTGTTGTGGTTTAGGTCATTAGCACTGGATACCACTTTACACAAATTCACAATGCTGAACAGATGAGGAATAGTTCTCAAGGCAAAGCTAAAAAAAAAAAAAAAGTTGAAGACTTCACCACATTAGCAAACCACAGACAACGAAATAAAACATTAAGTGAGATTGAGCAGCTGCTCTCAGTTCAAAAGCCTGTCTTCCTTCCAACTAATTTCAACAACAGATTTTTGTAGGCAGAAAATTATTTCACAGAAATAACAATACAGCTACTAGAAGAGCTGGGGAAAAAAAGTTTTTAGTGATTACAATTATAGATCCTCCACTGACAGTTCCCCTACCTGCCACCATCATAATTGAGTTTTGCCTGCTTAGTAAGAAGAAAACTGACAGACACAAGCTGGGTAACCTCTTTTATGTTCTCTTTATGAGCCTAGAACCATCTAGAAGCTATTTTACTAAATCTAAATATTGTCTCTCAGAATATTGATTGCCGTCTTAATACTTTCATTTTAACTTTTTTCCACATAAACCTTTAAGAAAGCCCCTTCCCCATGACACCACAGATTCTTAAGGTATTTGGAAGATAGATAACCAATTTCTATACACTCCAGAGTAAAGAAAAGATTCCTGTTCCAGAACAAAACATCAAAAGAAACCCATGAAAAAGGCTGACTCAGGGCTAGAAGTCTACCATGAAGGATACATATTTCTAAATATTTACTTTTACTATTCCTCCCCCTGGGCTTGGCAGAGAAAGAATAGGGATCACAAATGTTCACAGGCTATCTACAAAGATATGTAAGTTCAGTACTGTCTACGGCAAAGAGTAGAGTCACCTCAAAGCTGTTCTAGCTTCAGTTTTGGCTTTATTGACCCTTAATGTAGCTTGCCAAATGGAAAGAAAAAAAAAAAAAGACAACATACTCCCTTTGTGGAAGACAAGAGTGGGTCTGATAGAAAATCATTCCCCAAGTAGGGATATCTGTTACGCAACTAACCCTAGCAGCCCCCTTCCTTTCTTACATCTTGAAGAAAAGCAAGTGAGTGGAAATTTCATCTGTACAAAAACAAGCCTTTAAAATCCCTTTCTTTGTCCTTCATAGGGCAATTTCCATCACTGCAGTCTGAGGGGGACACACCTGATACTTTATTAAATGGTAATTTCAATAACTCCAGGCTGATGACTTGAGCTTCAAAGTACTACGTTTTACAAATTATAAACTATAGCTTCTCTCAGGTGGTTAAGTTACTTGCAGTTAGTTAAGTTCCACATCAAAACACCACCATCCCTCCACCATAATGGCAGGTATAATTTTCCAAAATAAAAGGTTTTTATCAATAAATTCTTATTTATTGAAACCTGAACTATTAAAAGTATTGAAGAAATGCAAACAGGGGCCTTGAGTTTCCAAATTGAAATTATTTTCTTCCTTTGTTTCCAGAGAATCTCTTAGCAAAATAATCTCAACAAGGACCCAAACTCCATACCTATACATACAAATTCAGAACTAAAATCTGTGGATCACAAACCAAAGTAACAACTCTCAGGTACCCTAACAAATGTTTCATGCATGCCTTGCATGGGCTTGTGCAGCTATAGAGAAAATTCAGGGAACAAATCATACAGCTCAGCTGATTTCCTTCACAGCAGGGCATCATGCTAAGGTGTATTCATGAAAACCAATTCTCCCTTAATAAAATTAGAAAAACTTCTCACTTCCTTTTACCTGAACTTGCAGAGAGCACAGTTCTGCAAACTGGGCTAGCCCAGTGCACCATTTATAGGACTCCTTCCATAGCCTTGAATCAATGGTTACCTGCAGCAGGAGTTTCCACCTCTCACACAGGAAAGATACTGATGATCACCTGTCTGCAATATTTGTTCTGTTCCAGGGCTTTCAACACTGTAAGAATTGCTGTCTATAAATCCATGCCTGTCACATTACCAAAACTATTCTTTCACATGGAGTAGGAACTGTCTGCCATCTGGATAAGCTTAACTTGTGATATAATAAAGGTTTGAATTAATTTTTGGCATGCCTGATCCCACCCACATCATAAAAACACAAACACAAAGCTCAATCCCTTATGTCTGTGATGACACAGCCTACAGAATCAAAGCTGAATTCAGAGCCTTTTAAGTGCCCTACAGGCATATAAAATAAACTGAAGAGGATAGAACACATATCTCCACAAAAACACTTTCACAAAATCAGGAGATAATGCAGTGCTGAAAATTTTATGCCAATACCCTGACATAATTGCTAAAATAGATGCATTTGTATTGATACAAATTTATGTTATGCTGCTAGTACTCACTTATTTCCATCATAGGTACACGTTAAACCAGTCAAGGAATGATCATACAAATGTTGTTTGACATTCACCCATCCTTGTGTAAGTAAAGTATTTCAGCTGCTCTGTGGATACAAGTTCTTTATTTCATGGCACTTCTGGGTTCCATGTTGCAAAAATGGGCACCAAAATCTGAATATGCAACCTAATCTCTCATCAAAACAGACTTGCTTTCTTGTTACAGCCTAGAAATGAGGATTTAGGGGTGCGTGCCTGTGACAAAGAACATCACAGTTTTCCAAAAATCCCAGGCATTTATCTCTGTGGCACGCTGGGTAAGAAAGGATAAAAGCATGTGCCAATACAGTGTCTGTTCATAAGAAAACACTGTATAGTTGCATATATATAAGATCACCAATGCCTACAAAAATCCCCAATTTTATTTCAAAATACAATTCTTGGTTGTTGAATTACTTCACAAAAATAGTAAGAATAGTACTTAAAAATCATCAAAGTTCCACAATCTTTTAGGCAATCATTTAGTTCATGAATAAAGCATTTTCCTCCTTAAACTATTAGAATGTAGGCAATGTCAGTTCACAGAAAAGATTTTCAGTAGAGTTAAAAAAAAAAAAAAAAGGCTGTCATGGCACATATTACAGATTGCTTAACAGGCATAGTCTGTTTGACTAATGCATTCAGAAGATAAAAGAATTAGCACTGATGACTGAAAACTAACGACCAACATTTTCCCATCTGTTTGTGCACCATGGGGACTTAAATTCCACCCATCAGCTGGAAGGCATGGAAAAGGCAAAGAAAATCCCACTCTGTTCCAGTACTGAACACTTCTGATAACACTGCAGAAGCATAGCAGAAGCGTAGCATGTTTTCAACAGCATCTTTCAAAGTAAAATACAACTAAGTATGCAGTTAGGAAATTAAAATACAAAATCTACTTATCCAGAAGTGATCAAATAGAAAGTAATGTACATTTCTCAAGTTACCACTATTTCCATGCCCTAGAACTACAGCATTCATGAGGATTGGGGAACATTCTATTAATTCTAAATGCATATAGATTTGTACTTGGATCTTAATTAGACAGCAAGTTGTCTTTCATGGTGGTTCTTCATATTCTGAATCCTAGCACACACCACCAATGTTTCTCGAAATTTAAGGTCTTAATTTCTAAGTTAAATATAGTCTGGTTTCCTTGACTTAGCTTTGCCTCAAGGAATTATTCTTATTTTCTCTCTTCTCCCACACAAATATCTGGAAATGCTGAGAATCATCCATCTAGTTTGACTAGGAATTGGAAGAACGGAATTATTTTTGTTATATCCATTTCTGTTTCTTAACTTCCATACTTCATTCTGAAGTTTTTCAATGACTTCAACTGATCATTCTTAACATAATGAAAATCTCTAGCTCAAATGCATGACCAAATTTTGCCATACAGTTTGAACACTAGTTGCTTCAGGCTCAGTGTGTCTTCATATGTAATCACCGCTGGTCCTACATCTGTGAGGAAACAGGACTTAATATTTTTTCTCTTACTTTTATTGGCTAGATGTGCATTCAGGCATGAGACATTTTAGTTTAGCCACAGTGTGGGGCAAGAGAATCTATAGTGTCTGGTGGGACACGCCATAGGCAGAACACGCTCAAGTTCAATTCTAGGGCTCCCACATAGCTATGAGTTTAAACATCCAATTCTCCAGTCTCTGCACATAAGCTTTACTCAATCAGAAATTACAGGAACCAATCTTACTCTCAGGATATGCATATGCACTTGTCTTAATATAATATCAATATTTCAATACTCTACCCACCAAAATTTTTCCTTACATTAAAAAAAAGGTATTACATTAAAGAGCAGCTAATGAAGAATTATATGTCTCTTATTTTCATCTCCAAAGCGAAGCACAAAAAGAAAAGAAAATAACTGTGTTTCTTTCTTACTTTCCTACTTTATGGAGGCACCTCTTGCACAGTTTCAGTGAGAGCTCCTCCAAAAAGAGACAAAAAGATTGGCATCAGAAGGGCTCTAAGAGCATGAAGACACTCCTCCTTTTAGCATAGTATGCAAAAAAAAATAATTTTATTTGGAATAATTACATGAATTGGATGTACCTGTTTGAATATCACAAAAATAAGTTGACATTTTTTAACTCTTTTAATCAAACCATTTTATCTGAAAGCATGGGAAAAAAAGGGAAGACATTTCAGAATTTATTTTCTCACTGAAATGTCATATTTTTATTGAAAGTGAAGGTAGACTAAAGAATTGAAGAAATTACAGAAAAATCGACTCCTTATATATCACAAAGAAAAGTTCTCTTTGCCTAGAATAGCATTCTCATTCTGTTCTATTACGAAGACACTGCAGCAAAAATCCAAAAGATCAGAATGAGGTCAACGAAAAGGGTAGTTGAAGTACTGAAGGAGTGGTATTTGACTTGATATTGCCAGCTCTCAAATTATTTGGCAAGAAAAGGGAATTAGAAAGGAAACTTCAAAGAGCATTGATGACTAAAGACTAAAATTTCCCCATCTGTTTCTGCACATGGGATTTGCAAACTTCCCATCAGTAGCAGAGCTTATGGAAAAAAATGAAATTATTTGAGCACTGACTGCCTCTGATAACAGCATAGAAGCACACTTTCTTCTAATTTTATTTTAATTGTAATCATCAAAAATTTTGACAGGCATAGAGAAAAATGATCAGTCCCTGTCTTATAATACTGCAACAAAAGGTCACTTTTTGAAATTATTGCCTTTTATTTTTAGAAAAAATGGAAATAAATTCCCCTTCATACAGCAGGGAGTGAGCCTTTGGAACCGCCTGTCAAAAAGTCTTTCAATCTCACACCACAGTTAGAGTTAACAATTACTTTATAACCATTGACCAAGCTTGTAATTACATACGGTCAAACAAACCTCATGCTTTAGGAATTAAAAAGATCACTCCCTGGGGTTAGCAAGAACTGTCACTTGAGTTCAAAATTGGACAGTTAGTAAGGCCTAGCTTTATTGTAGGCAAAATGGAGATAGGAAGCATCCTCTGATGATCCACTACTGTACTGACAAGTACAAATAAAATAGAAGACATCGAGGTTAAAGTTTTACTAATATGTTTCCTTACAAAGTTCTATGTGTTTGTATATATATACATGCATTTATATGGGAAAGTGGTCACACCCACACACACATATATATACACACACTCTCCAAAAAAAACTGCTGGAGAAAGTTCTGCTTAGTAGCTTCACTTAAAAGGGTTTCCACCCCTGACCCACCACAGACGAGGGCAGAAAAAACAAAAGAACCACATGGCTGCAAAGAAAGGAAGTTAATTTTGATGGCTCAGTTAAGATTGAAACTTGTTTTTTGAAGAGCTTGTAGTTTACAAGTTCAGTGTAAATCACATAAATGGTAGAAAGTCTTGGGGCAAAACTCAAGGCCCAGTTTAACATGATAGTCTTCTCCTTAATCCCCATGGTTTGGGAAGCCATCTTCTCTTCCTTTCTATGCACACCCTCATATCCATGTCTGTAGTTATGTAACTTGGGAAATACAGATGCTGAATGTTTCGATTCTCATTCTCCAACCCATTTTGAGATTACTGACACAAACACACACACATATATGTACACATGTGTGTGTGTGCAAATTAAACACACTTCAAATGGCACACATAAGTAAATAATACTACTTCAGGCATGACGTCAGATATTACCATTTTATTAACACAGAGAAAAAAGTCAGAGTCCATGTTAATGTATATACACACAGTAAAAATAAAGAAAATCTGTATTACATGTCTCTGCTGTAAAAAGCAAGAAAATAAACAGTATGCAATAAATGATAGCTGTGTACAGCATATAGTTTCTGCAAAGATAAATGTATCATGCAAGGAAGTAAGAGTACAAAACTGCTATTTTAACTCAGTTAATTTGCATTTTTGTTGTGAGACAGATTCATTATGTTGATTGATAACATCAACATGTTCCCAAGTGTACAGGGAAGGGACTGTACAGTAGCTTAATCTGCACTCAGGGTGATTCTGTCTTGCTGGTTAGTAATTAACTCTAGATCCTCTAGAAACAAATCATCGTGTGAAATACGAAATCTATTTAGGAAGTTTAGTATGCCAGTCACCTTAACACAAAACTGGCTTCTCAGAGCATCAGTGTATAGTTAGAGAACTCACCAGAAAAGCAGTTAATCACTTTCCTGTGGTTGGGTAATGAACAAAGTGCGGTAGACACAAAAATCTTTCAGTCATAGAAAGCAGTAACTTGCTGTGTGGAACTGCAACAAATGAGTCCCTAATAAAACTGTGGGGGAAATATACACTCCATGCCAAATTTTGACATTGATTCTATGGCAAGAAAACCATGCTTATAAATCCTAGCAGTACAAGTATAACCACAGCTGACATTTATATATTAACCAAACATAAAACTCCAGGTTTATTTGCAATAATTGGTCTCTGTGGATTAATGCATATATTGGAAAAGTGACGGAATTTTACACAAAGTTGAAATAAACACTTCAAAGACATAATGCTATGTCACCCATCAAGGATTTATATACTTGTTTTATCAGACAAATTTTTTCCTCATCTTCATAATGTGTAATCTCAGCAGTCAATGATGAAGTAATAGGCATTAATCTATCAACTGCCTATCACCTTGCCAAGAAACAATTGTCCATAATCATTCCCCTACCATTCTCTGGTCTTCATTTCAGAAAATGAATTTTTCCACCTTCCAGTACTGTCTTAATTTTAAGGAACACCCTTCTTGCCAATAAATGCAAGTCAGTAATCTTGAAGTATTCACTTTAATTCAACAAATACTTTCCATTTTTTAACAATTGGAAAAATATTATTTACTGTGTTTTAAAAATTCACAATATATCATAGTTTCTAATAGGAGTAATTTGAAATTAAGGCAAGTCTGATTTGGTAAACTTTGATTTCAAACAGCTGAAGATGCAGCTGTTACTCAGAAGTAATACAAAGGCTAGTTTTCTCCTGTGCTTTCATAAGCCAGCTTTTATACATTTTCCAACACCCTTTTAGCCTTTCATCCTTGCAGACAGCAACCACATCTTGCTCAAGCTTATTATCAAAACAGAAAAAATAAAGTACATCCAACTTTCCATTATTTTTCTTTTCATGGCTTTAACTCCTACACTTCACTATCCAACCCAGTTTCATTATTTTATACTGTTCTACACTGAACTGAATTACCTACTTTTTCCACTCATAGTCTATACCAATTATTCTAGATTTGGAAGGTCAATGCTTTTCCTTCACCTTTCCTATTCTAACTGAAAAGTCTTCAAACACATGAGCAAATGTGAGTCTTTTAATGACCTTCATGTCACCTCATTTATTACCTGCACTAAACCTGCACTGTTATAATTTGCCTAAACCATCTGCTTTCAATACCTAAGCCAGTTTTTCCTGCAGCAGTTTTCTTTTCAACGACTTTACACATCAATCTTTATGGTGGCATATCAAGATAAGCTGTCCTTGAACTTTTGATAAATTGTATCAGTGCTGCATTTTCCCCTACTAGCTCACTCAGAAATTCAAGAATTCATGGAGATTCATTTGATGGCTCTTTTTTCACACGTTCATGCTCCCAAGCCCTTCTAAATTATGCATTACAAACTATGCCATAGTGATATTTCATTCCAGTATTTCTGAAATGAAAACACACAAAAAGCCATATAAGACTGAGAGGGTAGGCTGCTGGTTTGAGTGGTTTGGGGCTTTTTTTAGCATCGGGGGACAGCTCTTATGAAAATAACTAATATATTAAATATTGTAATAAAATAATTTTTACTTTATTAATTAATGGTAAAAAAACTTTTTACTCTGCAGTAATAATAACAACAGCAACAACAAATGGGGTGCCTCACAATTATTTTTAATGAGAAAAATTGGGTTTAATACCTCATCTTTTTAAAAAAATTGGCTTCAATCCTAATGATATGGTGATTCAAGGTCTGGTTCTAAGTTCAGTGTACTTCAATACTTGCTGCCAAAATCCATCACAGCTGGAAAACGTAGCTCACAAAGATATATAGATCCAAACAGAAGAAGTCCATTGCTTGTCATGATTACTAAATTATACTGACTTTCCTATCCCATGTAACAATTAAACAGATGTTTTTATTGAAATTTAGCTAGGAAATTTCCATCTTCCCTGATGTCAGCCACTTGGTCTTGTCAACTAATGAGAAGGTGATGCATTTTAATGTTTAACATAAAATGGTTCAGAACCCACTGAAACTCCAGAAATTTTTAAAAAATGCTAGGAAATTCTGTTTCCAAGGGGTTTTTTTATCTACAAATACAAGAGCTTTTATAGGTGAAACGCATAATTTTCAGCAACAAATTCATATAACAATGGAGAAGCTTCAAAACACCTCTTTTCAAAATGCTCTCCCCACATCATGCTTCTTTTGAAAAGCAGTTACTTTCCTATTCATAGTTAAACCATCACCTTTGCTTTGAAAGGACTAAGTGTGCTTATTTTTACAAAAAATATCTGCTAGATAGCATACCACTCTCCACAACTTTTCATCACAGAAAAGGTCACCAAATCAGGCACCTTTTGTTTTTCATAAAAGAAAAATGCGGAGGGAATCTTTTAAGCCACTTGCCCATTTAGTGAGGGTTAGTTTAGTTAAAACTAAGTAACAAAATACATAAATCCACACAACCAGGCATTCACAAACTGCAACTCATCACAATGCACTGCAAGAGGATGAATGAGTGAGAGCAGTACTGCCAGCCCCTCTTCAATGTGGAGCACCCCTTCCCTCTGGACACCTTGCCTACTGCTCATAACACAGTTCCCTCTGACCTATGGGTGGAGTAACGGTGGCTTTAACTATTAGTAAAGCTTAACTTCTTCCTTATATTTTTTAGATAAAAATAAATAACTACAGAAGTTCTAATAATCCCAATTAATCACCCTGTGCACCTCTTGGGGCATGCATTCACTTGGAAGACCACAGCACTAGACTTCACATATTCAGATTTTCACATTTCCAAATATTTCTTATATTTGTATAGCTTCTGACAAAACCTGACAGACAGTAAGAATGTACAACTCAACAGGAACTACTAAATAATTTCAAGCAAATGTCACCAAAAGATTGTTTTTTAGCACTTCTATTTCCATTCTATAATTATTTCCCTGATTAATCAAGCTCCTTCAACTGGCATATTTCTCATATGTTGGCCTTCTCATACCTTATTGAGGTAATATTCAGGTTTATGAACCACTCTGCAGTTTCTCTTACAAATACTTCTGAGGCACACAATTAATTACAGATCTAAATGACATTCTCAACTTACTTCCAGAGACTAAACACCTAGCTTTGGGGCCTTGGGGTTTCCTTCCTTGAGAAAGAAAAGCTGGGTTTTTTTTTTCCTTTGATTTCATACTAGTCCATTATGTATTTTGCTTTCAAATATCTGGAAACAGTACTAAAAACAAACAAATAGAACTATTTAAAACGCTTGAAAAACAGTATGTTTGCCCAGTACTTAACTTCTCATTCTGAACAGCATTCTTCCATGAGCTTTTCTCCTGTCTATTTTTGGGCTATAGAAATTTAGCTTAGTCTGACTGGCATCAACTATCTACCACATAACTTTACTTGCTATTGTTCACTATGTTATGTTTTTAATATCCTCTCTATGTTACTTTATTGTCTTAAGAACACAATCAGAATAATTATATCCACACCGCCCTCTGAACAGCTGTCATGTGGAAATATACCACTAGAATGGGTCTCCTGAAGCATCACTTTGGTAATGCACGTAACACATAACACATAACCTCATTCAGAAATTTAAGATCAATTTTAAAGCCAGTTAGGGTTTGGGTTTGGTTTTTTTTTAATCCCTATTACTCCTGAATGGAATGCTGCTTTCCAACATATCTCCTAACATTAAGAAAGCTTAGTTTAATTTCTGTCTTAAGTTTATTGTTGGACACTTTTGCAATCATTTGCTTTCATGCTAGCAGTAACTTCAGGTTTTAAAAACTTTTTTTACCTCTTCCTCTATTCTGATATATTTAGAGAAATTTTTACAACCTCCCTGTTTTGTTTTTTTTAAGTATAACAAATTATTTTTACTCACTTCTCTTAAGATAAGCTTTTTACTCCCGCGCTTATCCTTGCAAGATTTCTTGGTACAATTTGCCATTCTTGAACATGGCTGTAGATAGCTAACTGCAGGCTGTCATTCCTTGGACAGTGGCAACAACACTCTTCCCTTTCACTTGGAAGCATCTTCATTCCAACAAAACCAAGAATCTGTTTTTCCCCACCTGAAGTTACAGGTTTGCAGCATACAATTGTCTTAAAACTCACTAAAGGTCTGAGATCTTTTCTCTTATTTCCAGCTGGTGGTTCCTGAACATATCACAGAAATGTCTGTTGCTCAGAGTATGACCTTGTACTTTGTACACTTAAATGTAAAGCCATTTTTATTAAGTCTTCAAAAATACCCTATTATTTCTGCATGATCTTGTAATCCTCACCCCAACAGATAAGATACTGCAGCATTGTCTTCAACACATTTCATTATCATACTCCTATTTTTCCTCTCAAGGTTAAGACCGAAAACTCTAAATAAAATAACATCATAGGACCCATTCTAATGAAACCTCAGCAACCCTTGGGCCCATTTCTGTCTTAATAGCTAGGCTGTTGTCATGTTACCAAGTTCTTCACTAACAAGCAGCTTTTCCCTCCTGCAATTTAACTAAGTTTTCCTCAATTCCCTAGCTACTCCATGAGCAACTCACAGAATAATTATGTCAGTGATTCAAGCAGAGGCTGCTTGGCATAATGAATGAATTTCACCTTCTACAAATATCCCCCAGTGGTGGAACATCCCCAGACCATCTTCTTCATAGCACAAAACTATGTTTACTGAAGATCAAAGCCAGATGTTGATTTTTATTATCTTGTCATTCCTTGATCCTCTTTCTCTGGGGAAAAAGAGAATTAGTGTGAAGCTGATCCAAAAAATTCCCCATTTTTGGGCATGTTGTCCATCTCTCAGCATACTTTTCCTGACCTGCTCCAGCCAAAATTGGGGGTGATATTTTTCCAACAGGTCTAACTCTCTTTTACCTCCACGAGTTTTTATTTTCTGGAAATGCTCTGATGCTAAGAACTCCAAAGTATACAGATCTGCTGCTTAATAGCCATGGTCTATGTCCTAAGTCTCATCCCCAACCCCAAATGTTTTCCACCTGGACATAGGAAGGGAGGAAGCTGGGAGGAGGGATGAAAGGAGGCAGAGAGGGAAAGTGTGTGTGTGTGAGAGTGACTTCTAGACATCAAATAAGTATTTACAGACTCTTCAGTCTTAGTTTCTGTGGCTACTTCCCACGTAAAAAGGCTTTGATTTATCCCATGATTTAGCATTCCTTGTACTGTGAACTACAGATTCTATTTCACTGGTTATTTCTCCTGTCAACTGAAGTTCAATGCTATTTCTTTTCGCTTTACATTATCCTCATTTCTTTTCTAGGCTATCTCATTACCTTCATGATAGTTCTCAAAGTCAAATGCTTTGACCATTTTTCTGTATTCACCTAGGTTCCTGTTCTTATCTCTCCTTGGACTCCCTTCAGTGCTGCATCACCAGCTAGCTTCATCCCTTTTCCCCAGTCTTTTTGGAGAAAGACTAATATTTCTACAGTTTCCCTCGAGTGTTGCCATCTGGTGTTCAGCAACTCATTAAAAGGCATCACCTAAATTAGTTAATTAGTGGCCTTCATCTAGGTTAGTTCTGCATTATCCCAGCCAGCAATGATGAAAGGCTGTAAGCCAGTAGTACACACTCTGAAAGTTCCCTCCTACACTTCTCACAGATCCACCAGCCTCTGCAAACTGCGAGTGAATTCAAATAGATACCCACACCTTTCACAGAAAAAACCTGCTATTTAAAGTTTCTTACTACTACTCTAGAAAGACAGAAGAATCATTTTTCTTCCAGGCCACATATCATTTATACTATAAACCGTTAACCACTGTCTCCTCACGACTTCTAACTGCTCTTCATTCTGTCCCCTTCCCTGCTTCCTCTCATATGGACTCAAAGGAGGAAGTCATACTGAGCAAGATTGAGTGGGAGGACAGAATTGCTTCCTCTGAGGAAGTAATTGTTTCTGGAACTATGAAATAGATCTTTCTTTACGTTCTAAAGATAGTGGTATTTGGATCATTCCTCTCCGCTTGTTAACACAGTCTGAATGCAGCTGCAAAGAACAAGGGCAAAATAACTATGTAACTGCTGTCTGATTACATGACTTTGGATACGTGCCATTATCAACTGTGTGGGGGAGCAGAAGAGAGTTACAGCCCCATAAAGACTTCTTTTCTACTCCCACCAGGAAGTCTGTTCCTGTATATTTTTTCCAGTAAAAATACATCCGCTTTTGGAAAAGGGATTTTATGCCAAAATCAAAAGTGGATTACCCATACAGTGGACGGCATTATATACCTGACATTGCTCATCTATTGTTGCTGTATATCTAATGAATGATTCTATGGTAACCCCCTTTTGCACACTGCTACGCACAGATTTTTCTAAGTTCTTAAATAGGGGAGAGAAAAAATATGCAGCTTCAATTTTTTTTTTTTTTTTAATTTGTACTTTTAGCCTTCTACGCCAGATTTGCGTTTTGTGCTTCAATTCTATGTTCCAAAAAGCACATGATAAAACATACTTAATTAGTTAGCAGACAGAAGGTACACTTACTTTTCCTAGTAAGGTCAATAAAAAGAATGTATTAAAATTTTTCTGAGGACGTACTACTGATCTCTGCTTTTCTAGTTAATTAACTGCCATGTTCATCACAGTAATGCTTTCAGATCTATGAAAGAATAAATAAAGAATAAATCTCTACTGTGCAACTGCTGTACAATCTCCATCTTCCTAGTTTCATCTAACAATATCTGCACTGAAGATAGTGAAAATGTAACATTCATGTTGCCCACTAAAAGGTACCTCCTTACAATAATAAAATAAAGAGAAGTACACCATAAAAACATATTCTCATCAACTTTCTTTTTCTCTGTTGCTCTCAGCCTTAGGTCAGTGAACATCAGAAGATTTCATGATTCTTTGGGAGTGGGGAGGAGGGAAACAAAACACCCCCCAAACCAAAAAGAAAGATACATTAATAAAGAAAAATCAGTTATCAACTTGTAATGTGTGAGCCAGACTGTACAGCTCCATGATGATTACCTGTGCTATGCTCTGAAATTAAAGTGTCGTAAGCAGCAAGTCATAAAGAAACCTGTGGTTAGCAGCACAGCCATGGTTATCTTGAGAAAAAGAACTAAACGTGGGAGCTCAATAGGACTGTGAACCCTTTAATAAATAGCTAAGAATCATGTTTCAAAAATTGAGAGAAAAGAATGGGTCAGGATCCAGAAAAATATATCATGGAATTGCAGAGACTTGAATCAGAATTTGACCAGTCATATTTTTACAATTTAATTTTCCAATGCTTTTGGAGTGGATGAACTGAGGAGGAGGTGGGGTGGCTAAACTGCTTGGCTTCCTTTGCCTTTTTAATGATCCAGTGCTGATCCTCTAAAACACAGAATTCATGATAATAAATAATGCAGAGTGATCAAAAATTAAAAGAAAATGCAACATTCTACAAAGTGGTATTTTTATCGATATACCCTACTGCCTTAATAGCCAATGTTAATATAGAACATTGCAACAGTATCAATGTTTACCCCATGTGTGCAGGTTCTGGCTGGGACTGAGTAATTTTCTTCACAGTAGCCAATGTGGGGCTGTGTTGGAGAGGGTGTTGATAACACAGGGATATTTTAGCTATTGCTGAGCAGCACTTACACAGAGCCAAGGCCTCTTCTGTTCCTCACCTCACCCCACCAATGCAGGCTGGAGGTGCAAAGGAGCTGGGAGGGGACACAGAAGGGACAGCTGGCCCCAACTGTTCAGAGTGATATCCCACACCATATGGCCTCATGATCAACATATCAAGCTGGGAAAAGAAGGAGGAAGGAGGAGGATGTTCAGAGTGATGGCATTTGTCTTCGTAAGACACCATTACGTGTGATGGAGCCCAGCTTCCCTGGAGATGGCTGAACACCTGCCTGCTGATAGGATGCGGTGAATTATTTTTTCTTTTGCTTTGCTTATGTGTGCAGTTTGTGCTTAACCTATTAAACTGTCTTTCTCTCAGCCCACAGGTTTTCTCACTTTCACGCTTCCGATTCTTTCCCCCATCCTGACCTGGGTGGAGTGAACAAGAGACAGTGTGGGGCTGAGCTGTCATGACAAGAAGATAGTTTGAACAGTGCACAGGTCAAGTGAAGGTTACCCACTCTTATGTATCAATTAAAAGTATCTGAAGCTAAAAATTGTCTTTTGTGGAGGAACAATTAGACTGCAGGTGATGGGTACAGGTTTAAAGCTGCAGCCATTTCAAGGGATACTAAGAGGACTAAACACTTGCTACAGCTAACAAAGAGGAAGCAGCATCTAAATACTGGTGCACAGACATTCTGTAACTCTGGTAGCATAGGACAAAGAACACTGGCTACTAAGCTACAAATCTTGGCTAGTGTTTCAATTCAATATAGAACAAGTGCAGGAAATTAATATAAAATAAAATGTTGCAATGCACCCAAAACGATGCAAAAAGACCACACCCAACCGGATGAAACTGCTGACAGAGAATCCAGTCCTGAGCCTTCCAAAGTGAGGAATGACAGAGAAGAGATTTCCAATAAATCTGGTTGCTGTTCATACTCTCTTAAGAGATTTCATGTGGGCACAAATGTATACAAGCCTACACACATTTGTTCTTAAATGAAAGGCACTTCAGCATTCTCTTCAACCCGCTACAGGAGTTTTCTTCATACAAAATCCATGAAAAGCAATTCCCTATGCCACAGGGAGAATAGGCAAGGCTGATTCGGTCAAGAAGTGACTGATGAACGTGACCTTTCCTACCTCATCGGCATGTACAGCAGCCAGACCCTATGGATCGCTTCTGATCTCTGCAGCTCCTCACGTGCTGCCCCAGGGTAAGTTCCTCACTCACTGACTGTTTAGCAGACACGGGATGGATCTCCTGGCTGTTCAGTTCAGGGCTCCCCCGCCCCTTGCTGACAGCTACAAACTGAGAAGACAAAAATATGTCCCTGGAAAGCTATACCACCTAGGGTAAAGTGTTGGAAATTATGGAAAGAAATAGCTTCAAGCATTTCATTCTGCATCTATTCCAAAAACAGTGCTCACAACCCCAATAGCCCTCTAACAGGGCACGACAGCAGATTACCACATTACAAACAGCTACAGCTCCTCCTAGTTTGCAGTGAACGCGCTTTGATTTTGTCATTGCTATCCACCAGAGCAAAGAAATTGTGAGTTACCACACCTAAGATGATGAATGACAAGTCACTATCTTGTCTCAGACAGAGAAAAATGAAGACCACCAAAAGTGGGGTAAAGTCAGAAACTGGGCATGTTTAAGTAAATCTTCATTGATAGCCTTCTGAGATCTACATATACCATATATATATATATATATATTTTTTTTTTTCCTCCTTCAGGAAATGTTTTGAAGTCCTCACTGAGGAAATCTCCACTGGCTTCTGTGACAGTTTTCCAGAAATCAGAATTGAACAACTAAAGGACCATGCTGTTACCTTTTAGGTGACATATTTAAAACAGAAAATATTGTATTGTCTGGCCTATAAAGTCAGTCCAGAAGAAATATTTATTTTAAAGTAATTCCTGAGGTTACAAGAAGTGTTATTTTTTCTTCCAATGAAAATCGGTGGCATAATAGAAGCTGACTGTAGTTCATACTGGCATTATCGAGGCTCATGCTGCACATTAGATATGGTCCATGAAACACTCTAACCTGAAGGCAAAGTAATTTCTAATGTGAATTGCTCATGCAAAGGCAATTCAGAATTGTGAAAAATAAGTCTCTCCAACCTCAATTTTCATCTTTACTTTGTCAAATATTATTAAAGATAGCATTAATGTCATGGTTCAAAAACTACTGCTTACCTAAGAATATTTCCCTTCCTCTGCCATCTCTTTAAAAATCTTTAAATCTAAAAATTTAAAAATCTTTATTTTGACTCTAGAAGGGAGAGTATAAAGTTATTATTTATCCAGTCAAGGAAATTCTGCCTTTAAATGTGCTGACCACCTAAATTGTGGGCAAATTTATCAGAAGTTATTGCAAATAATATGGACAATTCAAACTTTATCTGCAAAAATACATATGGGTGTACCTCTGCTTATTGAGATTTTAATATATTAGATAACCTATTCACACCAAATTATCAGAGAGTACTTAGAACCTTCACATGAAGGCAACTTGTAACCAACAGGGACTGTCTTGGGGTGACTTTATGATGTGTATCCCATATCGCTGCCCTCTGCCCAGAAATTAATTCTTGTGCCTTTCCATGCCTTTAAACTGAGCCTGAGAGGGGGAAGGAAAAACTGAGCAAAACTTTTTCAAAGCAGTTTGCAGCTTGTTCAAGGTCACACAGAGAGAGAGACTTTTTTTTCCCAGCCAGCTTTCAACCAGTTTTTTTTCAGTTTTTTTTTCTTCTTCTCCGGAGAGAGACTGAGAGTTGAACTTTTTTTTCCTTCCCTGGAATTTCGGATTTTTCCCTTTTTCCGTGGATTGCTTTAATATCAGAGCACATCAGGAGGACTTTCCACCGAGCACAGAGGGCCTGGCCCTGGGCCAAGCCCCAGCTCCAAGGAGACCAAAGGGAGGACTCTAACACTTTCCCAGGTTTTTTCTTCACAGCAGAAGATTTTATTATTTAGCATTATATCCTTTTCCTGTGTGTTTGTTAAACAAATAGTTTCTGTCTCTTTCACTTTCCTTCGAGGAGAATTTTTTTTTCCCCGAACCTGGTGGGGGGAGGGGTGGTTGTGCCTTCTCTCAGAGGATATATTTCTAAATTTGACCAAACCGGAACAGGGACCAAATCAAATAACACTCAAATGATGGGCAATGGAAAATTATTTTTGATATAACCCTGTATAGAAATACTTGAGGTTTAATAAGATCGAGCTTCTTGCAAAAACAAGACGAAAATTTTATGAGTGTCCTCTATAACCTCAACTACTCATATTAATGACAACAACAGCACTGCATTCAGAACTTCTGAAAATTCCCCCTATTACAAGAGTTTCCCATAGTACAGGAGTTTGTATAAATGAACTGTTCATTTATATATAGAAAGGATACACAGGCTTCAGAGGGATCTACATTGGACAGATCAAGGTAATACAAGAGATAAAACATTACCGGAAATTTTATCCTTTGTTTGCAAAGAGTAATGACAATGTTTAAAATCAGGTGTCTGGTTTTATTTGTTGTTTTGGTTTTGTTTTTTGGTTTTTTAACTGTACAGGTTGCCCCGTGAGTCTGGAGTTTCCGTCCTTGAAGATTTGGTCCTGGGCAAACTCTTGTCTGAGCAGATGGAATGGACTAAATAATCTCCCACAGAGATTTCATGAAAGGTATTATCAAGGATACAGTCTAAAAGTATTTCTCCTTTCCCTTTACTTGTAACATTGAAATACAATTATAAGTATGATAAGAAATGCTGACCTTGGAATGACCTATTTAAAACATGAAAATTTAAAAATGATACAAAAATATTAAAAAATTTTAAGTCAGACTGTGAACTGTTTCTGCACTAGTTTTAAAGAGCAATATTACGTGGACTGAGAGAAACAGCTGCATTAATATCTTTGCATAAAACTAGAGGTTCATGCTCCTAGGAATGGAAGCACAAAACAGAACCAGAGAATCATTTAGGTTGGAAAGGACATTTAAGATCATCGAGTCCAACCATTAACTCAGCATTGCCAAGTCCACCACTAAACCATGGCCCTATCTGTCACATCTACACACCTTTTAAATACTTCCAGGGATGTTGACTCTGCCATTTCTATGGACCACCTATTCCAATGCTGACTACTCTTTCAGCACAGAAAGCTTTCCCTAATATCACATCTAAACATCCCCTGGTTCGACTTGAAGCCATTTCCTCTTGTCTTCTTGCTTGCTATCTGGCAGGAGGGGCCAACCCCTGCCTTGCTACAACCTCCTTTCAGGTTTTCTCTGAGCCTTTTCTTCTCTGTCCTAAACAATCCCAGCTCCTTCAGCTGCTTTTCATAGGACTTGTGGTCCAGATCCTTCCTCAGCTCTGCTGCCTTTCCCTGGACTTGCTCCAGATCCTCAATAGCTTTCTTGTAGTGAGGGGCCCTAACCTAAACACACAATTTGAGGTGCGGCCTCACCAATGCTGAGTACAGGGCGACAATCACTGCCCTGGTCCTACTGGCCACACTATTGCTGACACAGGCCAGGATGCCACTGGCCTTCTTGGCCACCTGGGCACACTACTCTTCTCTACAGAGGCTGAATTCCATATCTATTATATATTGGACAAACTCAGCACTAGAAAGTCGAAGTTGTTTATATCAATATTAAATTTGTCTTATTTTGACCATGTCCACAAGCACTTTTTTATGAATACTGAGTATAAGTGAGCCAATATTTCCTTTTCAGAGGAAGGTTTTTATAAGATTGTCTGAGAACTCAACTGTTAACAGAAAGTGACAAGGAGAAAAGAAAAGAAATTGTCTGAATATCCCATTTGGTACTGAGTGCTTATCAGCGATATAAGCTCCTGACCACACAGAAGAAATAGGAGATACTTGACATTGATGTTTGCAATTTATTCTCATTGAAGTCCTAAACATGTCTTCTAAAATCCTGAGCACCAAAGCAATGTCAAGAAAAAACCAAACACGATATATGCTTTCACTGATATCATTAATAGCAATATGTTGCATTCATACAGCAGTTTCAGACCTGAGGGTGCTACATTCTGTCTCCTTTTCAATCACACAATGCATTGGATTGCTTTACTTACTAATAGCAGTAGCAGGATGATATCAGGATTATCACAGGCACAGGCTACATGCATTGACGTCCAAAAATCCTCATCTTGATGATTTACATTTACTCCTCTGTCAATTAGAATTTCTGCAGCAAATGCATTATCATAGCGAGCACACTAGAAGAAAAAAGAGCAGATTAGGGATGGTGTTTTCCTCAGTGTACAAATAAATTTATTACATACGATTTAAACTGGGAGGATGGCGCACTGTAGTTAAGCCGCTGTGTTTGTAGGGAACAACAGCTGAGAAATCTATAGAAATAACTGTGTGGAGATTACCAGTTCCATGTGCATGATTCACAGACTCCCTTATTTCCTGTATGAAATCTGCTGAATCTACAGTAAGGACGGGGCTTTTTTCTGTTCTATATTGTCATTCCAAATTAGTGCACAGGCATCAGTGCATGATGATCACATCATGAGTAGAGGCATCTAAGTATATGTACACCCACACATACATATGTCCACACATACATGAATTTCTGCCTTCTGTGAAGTTCACGGCAATAATACACCCCTCTTCATACCCCACTTCTATTTCCAACTCACTAACTATACTGATTCCTGTTCAAGCCTCTCTGTCAGATAAATACTGCTCACACTAAGGGTGTTTTTGTGGGGTGGAGGGATGCACATCTGTATGTGTGCACGTTTCTACACCTTGGTCATGCTCACAAATTTTAGTAGAAAAGAAAAAAATGGCCTAGACATTGTTTTGACCTTGCTCCTCTGTCACATTTGTGACTTTTTATGCATAGGTTATGGATAATACCTTAAAAGACAATCAGGGCACCTCAGTTAAGATCCTTAAGACTTACACACAATCTCAGTAACTCTTTAGAGACTTATTTTAATCTGGCATGGAAGCCAGGACACTAAAGGAAGTGAGGAAGAAAGAAAAGTGTGTAACTGGATTTGACTGTGAAGTCAAGATGTAGCTGAGATCTTCAGCTGAATGCAGCAGCTGCATGTTCCCCTGCATTCATAAACAGACATAACCCAGAAGATGAATGTTAATTCCATCAGGATAAAAGAAGTTCTGCCCTAAATGATTTCCAGATATACTGACCATTAAATTATAGAACAGAAATTAAGTTCTGATGTATTTCCTTTAACTTACCAGGCAGCTCTAGATATAGTTTTGTTTTGTTGCATCAGTATCATTCATTGTATCAGTACAACTTAAATTGAGCTGTTCTATATTGAAATTTTAACAAATCAGAGGTAAGGCACTTTATATTACAGATCAGCATAATCTAACATTAACCACAATTTCAAGGCATTGTTAAGTAAAAAAAAAAAAAAAAAATTCTACAGATGACAGGTATCACTGAGCCATTTTTTGTATTAATAATAGACATAGAGCCTTTTGTGATTAGTTGCAGCTTAGATTTGTTGCTGCTCCTTGATTCCTGCTTAATGGATTTTGTGAAACAACTGGACATGCTCAGTAAAAGTTCCAGGATAAAACTGTTACACACATACTTTGTTATAAGGGCAGGGGTGGGTGACTGCCTGTGTGAATTTATACGGCACCATGGGCTTCCCGCTGAATGGGCAGCTCAGGCAAGTACTCGCTTTTTATTGTACTTTTCCTCCCATGAAACCTAAAGAGAGTTCAGTGAATCTTTTGAAGTTCCCATAGCTTCCCTAGATTCCACTATATTGGGATACTGTTTACAGGGATAAAAGCAGAATCTTTATCAAGTGTCACGTTTGATTTTTTTTAAGAATTATATCACATTTTGGAAGTTAACTGATATGGAAAAGGAAGAAGGAATTATATAATGAATCAGAGTTTCCATTCATTCTGGCATAAAAACATTTCGCTTACAACTGGAAAGAATAAATCTAAACCCCCCTTCTGACAAAGCAGTTTCACAGTGGTAAAACTAACAATTAAGAATATAACACAGGTGCATGCCAAATCACTAGTTTCAACTCTTGCTGGAAAATAAACTTGGCTTATCTGTTTCCCTGTATCATGATTCTTCTCTCCTCTCTGCACTGCTCCCAAATCAAGGTCAAATCCCAATTTCATTGAATTCAGGTTTGCCTCTATCTCCAGTAGGATGAGCATTTTCCTGTAAATGAATTATGAGTACTTACATGTAACTCTGACTAAACTGAGGCAGTAGGCTACACATAGCTCTCTATTGCAAATTTCTTACTGCAGAAATCTTTCCTTCCTTTGGAAGCGTATGGGTGCCTGTGAAGCAGCAGGCACCAGTCGAGAGATACTGATTGTGACAGTGAATTGGGGCGTGATGCAGATCAAGAAACCTAAAATGACACAGTTCAGCTGCAGATTTTATCTGCAGTTAAAAAGTGTGCATCAGCTAAACTAGACAAAGCAACATAAAATCCCTGAAGAATAATTTTTCTTTCTTTTACTTGAAAATGCCTTACACTTTTGTCAAATCATCCACACTGAAGATAAAGATTGCCTTCTAGGGCTTTTGGTAGAGGGTAAGATTTGGGATGCCTCTGTTTTGGGAATGCCAAAGTAACATCTCATTTGGATTGCATTTTTAAAGAGTGATTGAGCACCTATATAGCAGACAAATAGTTGGAGGAGAGAAAAGAGAATTAAAATTTCTCTCTTCCAAATCAGTACTGCACTCTCCCCTTACCTTGGCCTCTATTTCCTAAAGTCCTTGGTAAATAGCGTGGCCATGGAAGATGGAAAATACAGATTGATTCCATAATGGAAATGCTGTATCTTGCAAGAACGTGGTCACAGGTGTGCTGGAGTCCAGTAATATTACAGGGGCTCTTTTTCATCAATAAATTGCTCTATTTTGTATAAACACTATGAGAAACTCAATCCAAGTGTTCTAAAAGGAAACACTCTGCCAGCAGACTTTTTGTTACTTTGCTTTGTTGCATTTCTTTTAGCCACAGTGTGCAACAAAGTCTTAAAATAGTTTCACATTGAACAGAGAGCCTGTCTGCAACTGAAGCATCACATACCAAAGAAAAGGATCATCAGACGTAGGAATTAATTATGAATTTTGCTACTCGTTTCAGCAATGTCGAAATTCTACTCCTATGGTATTTTCTGTCTGCCTGTCAGTCTTTCCTCCACATGCCCTTACCTCTTGTTTTTATTTTGGTTATTATATACAAATTGTTTTTATTTTATCTTCTTGTTACTTAATCAGAATTGTTATGCAAATAACGATAAACTAAAAGCAAATAATGTGTTAACTATCCACATGTAGGAAACTGGTGCAAAAAAATATGCACAAAAACAAAAGGAAATATGCTAAATCATGGGGGTTTTTCATATAGGAATGGTGAATCTCTGAACCATATAATTTTGTACTTGGAATCAAGCAATATTTCCTTTGTTCTTTCTTACTGCACAGATAATTTATAAATAAAACATTTCATTCTCCTTTGTTAGCTACCACTTCTATGACATGATCCATTCTTTTGTAAGCAATTTGAAAATGACCATTTATTTAAAAAGCATTGCTGGATGCAATCATAGCCATAGCAGAGCTCAGTGTAGTTAAAAAAAATATTGCTAAGCCTTTCTTTTTCATTAATATGCCAAATCTGCTACTCACTATCCCACCATATTTATCCACAGTCACTAACACTAATCTTCAATCCCTCTTACCAGATGGAGCAAGGAGCCTCCTGAGGAAAGAAGCATATGAGGGTCAGCACCATCCTTCAACAGCCGTAGCACTGAAATATCAAAGAAAAGAGGAACAAGAGTTAATATATCTAATATACCAGCAGTATACCTAATTCTGAACTGTTAATAGGCTGATTCTTCATCATCTTCATTAGGGGATTTAATAATATATGCAAACCTCTTCTATAACAGTGCAAAACTATCATGTCAGCATTTCCCATCTCACCTGTTTTAACAGCTAAGCCTGTAAAGCAAAAGACCTTTGGTAATGAGCAGTAAATATGAACAGTATCAAGGACTTTTCAAGTGTATAGGTGATCATGTCAGTTTTGTACATAGGAGAGCAGAGGGGAGAGCTGGAGCAAAGAGCCGTGTCAAGGTCACAATCACCTGATCAGCTGGGAGCAAAATCACAGTTAACTGGTGTTATTTTACTTTGCAAAGTTCCCATGCAATTATTGGGTTTTTCAGTAAATACTTGAAACTAGTATTTGTAACTGATATATCTTGAAATTAATCATCATGCCAAAGCTAAATGAGCTGCACTCAATTTAACCTTTCCAGTGCATTGGCAGATCACTGATGCAGTTTAATCTTTAGAACGATATTTGGAGCCAAACTCCACTCCCAGTTACATGTATCAAACCCCTTTGAAATGAAAACAGGCTTATAAGTGCAAGCAAAACCACAACCCTTCACACTGGTGCTCACTCAAGTGTGCAAACTCAGCACTTTTCCCCCATGGTCTTTATTGACTTTATAACCTTTTCACTCTGAATCAAAGCACTGACTAACTCAGGGAAACAGTGTTCATTCCTTGAACAGAGCTGCACAGTAGCAATGCCTGACAGTACCAGGGGACTCCACACCAGCATTGCAACCCTATCTTCATTAAACTGGCATGACAAACCCTTTTAAAAGGCCTCTCTCCATGAGAATAACTGCCAGTAATGTTGCCTGAGTAGGAGCACAGGTAGTTTCTGTCTCCATCATCTGGAAATCTTGAGCTTAATTCCTAGTTAAGATCCTGAATGGACTTGTGCAAAAAACTGCAAAGAAATTTTAAGTTGTGAATACCCCAGAAATGGGTTCCAATGAGATGTCTATCCTACAGGATGGCCAGAGACTACAGAGATGGTCTCAAGGCTCTTCTGTGAATCTGTCAAAAGATTCACGAACACCACCTCTTTCCTATCTATACATTCTCTGTATGTGGTTTTTTTTCTCAAGGAATATATTGCAACTCCATTTTCATTGTACATATAAACTTCTCACAGCATTCAGACACCCACTTAAACTACTTGAAAGGGGTCAGTTTTCTTTTCAAATATTGTCAATTTATGGAAGTGATGTTTTCTGAATGCGCTGAATTATTTTTGACCAGGTGCCCTTGAAAAATTTCTCCTAAGAAAGAATATTTGGTTAAATAGTTGCAAGCCTGTAAAATTAGAGTGAAACACTTGGTATCATCATTACTAAACACATTATATAGCAAAAACACACTGGTATAATGGACAAATATTTACAATAGTTAGGCAAATCCATTTAATCTTTTGCTCTTTTTTAAACTTTGAAAATCAAAGATCAATCAAAAGTACCTTATAAATTCTTACTTTATGAATAGCTCCCTGTTACCTATTTCTCCTCACCAAAGGTTTTGCCTCATTTAATTTACATAACCATAAAATACTTATATATTCTGGCAAATGCCACTTTAAAAGTTACTATTAGAAGTCCCTGTTGTCCCCAGCACATCCACCAAAAGTAGAATTGGAGCATTAGGTAACATAGAATAAAAGAAACTGTACAACTTCTGCTAAGCAAGATGAACAGCATAGAACCGGAGTGGGAAGGTACAGAAGTATTTACAAAATTTCACAACTTTGGGAGAAATGGATGAACAAGAAAAAGCAAACTATTCCTTTTATGCTCTCTCAGATCCACAAATCTCATACTGAACACACACTTGTCCTCATCCAGAGAGAGACCATTAAAAATAGAGGTTCAGAACTAAGTTCCTTCCTTTTTTTAATACCTAAATTTCTTACCACATATGGAGGTGCTCTTTCGACCTCAGGTTTAAAGTGAAGAAAGATTTATCATAAATCCTCCTTCCTTAAACAGGCATGCAACTACATCCTTAACTCAAGAGTTAATACTTCCAATGTTCCTATGTTATGCCATTTCTTTAGTAGGGCAGGAAATATTTCCATATCACAGAAGATTTCTTAAGGCTCTGAAAATAATTTCATTCTCCCAATCCCACCAGGATTTCACCTGAAGAAATTAACACTCCAAAGTGTTCCCTTTCCTCCATCCTGTTTTCCAGAGGGGAAAAAAAAAAATATGCACACATCTTGTGGCGGCAGTGTAAGCACATGGTGGGTTGGTGGCAGAAGTCTTGCATTGACTAGGACTGATAATGATACAGCATCCTCAGTCTGTGTTTCTACAAGGTGGGATAAGACAGGCAAGGAGTTTCCCAAAGGAGGCTGTTCCCTTCCCCCATTCACAAAGGGACTTACACACCCTTTACATCTGGCTATCTCTGCATGTGGGAACTGACTCTGATGGCATAAAGATAACACCAACAAAAATAAAATGCAGAGTTTCTTGTTGGGTCATTGGGTCTCAATCATTAAGAGCTTTGGGATCACAAAAGCAGCTTTTGGATAGGTCCTTCTAAGTAAAGACACTGGAGGACGACCTTTCTCGGCAGAATCAGGACACATGAGAAGGTCAGTGGGTTGGGAAATTACATTTCTAACAGTATTCCACAAGAATTTCATCTGGAGCCTAAAACAGAAACCAAGAGACAGAAAGAAACTCTGGCTACTCAGGTATAAAAAATATGGGCAATTTATTGGATCTTTTCCTCCCATCAACCCCCCAAAGCTTTGTTCTCACAGAGAAGGTATGCAAAGCAAAGTATTGCCTTTCCAGATCCATTTTGCAGCTCCTTGCAGTTGAAACCAAAAGATGACAGACCATTTCTATTTCCAAGTTTGAAATCCATAAGAATTTGTGGGTTTGCCTTGATTTTTTTTTCTCCCAGAAGAAATGCAGACCAAAATTGCAGCATAAAGAATTAATATGTTAACTCTGATCTTCAAGCAGAGTATTAAATAATTGCAACCATAAACAAATTATTGAGTCACATACAAAAATATTAGGGAATGTGGATAGAAGATCAGCAGCTTTTTTTTCTTTTTTTTTTTTGGTCTGGTGTATTTTTCCTCATTATAGCAAGTAGTTTGATCAGTGCTTCAGAAAATTCACATCACACAGACTACCAGGGCAAGATATGCAAACTCGCCTTTCAGTTGGGCAAAAGTCTGTGTCCTGAATGAGGATTATATGCTACATTCCTCTGCATTTAAAAGCAAGTTAAAAAAATTATTCTTTCCTTGAATTTATCCCCTCTGCAAAACACAATAAAAAAAAAGAATATCAAGAAAAGAAGATCACAGAAATAAAATCCCCCTTCCTACTATGCAACTCATTTAGATCATTTACTTAAGACTTCACTAGTCAGTAGGAAAATCTTCACCTTATGTTCATATTTTCCTTTTGATTGAACTACTGCCTAGAAGTAGTTAGATAGTAAATACTAGCTACTGCTAGTAATTTGGGATTAATTGCCCTAATGAGGACAGAAAGTAATACAAAACTCTGTTCAAGAAATGCTATACATCTCTTAATTTGTGCAATTTTAAGGAAGCTTTTGCAAGACTTTCTTTTAAAACTTGTTTTACTTGCAATCTTTCATGTAAGAAAAGTTTACAAGCAAGATGGGACTAAAAATGATTAAAGTCAGGAAGCCGACATTTAGCTGAAAAAAACCCCAAAAACTAAGAGTAAAGAACTTTCAGCAAACTCTGAAGCCCTTCCTTTGTGTGTAAAAACAGGTCCATCCATTCTCTGATATCTTTTAGATTTGACACAAAAAAAATACTGACTACTAACAGAATTTCGTACCTAATTTCATATCTAATAAAGGTGTTTCAGAAGCATTGAATTCATTGAAGTCTCATCAGAAAAGAAAAATAATAATCAACAGACCTTTTTACGTATGCTTGATGTTAAAATTTTAACCAAATTATTCCAGAGAGCTGAATACCTTTTCACTTTCCATTGGTTGTATTGACTCGATTCTGACTTATTATATAGCCTGATAATGCAGCACAGTCATTACTGCTGTGCCTGTTACCAGGCACAGGTCTTGTACTAACTTTGCCTGTGGAACTAGGGATGTAAGGCTTTACTTTTTCTGGGCTTGTCTTGGCTTGCTTTGAGCCTTGTTTTTGTTGTTATAGCAACTGGCTGATGACAAGGTGACAATTACCTAACAGTTTTGTTTAGCTTTGTGTGACTGTGGTGTGTGTAATGCATTAAGAATTTTGATACACATGGCAGCACTTACACTGTGCTGTGCTCAACATAATCTGGCTATGCTGGCATATAGAGCTATCCATGACCTTATGTATGCTGCAGAGAAAAGGATCTGAAGTCACAGCAGAGTCTGAAATGTGAATTCAGAGGGCCCAGGGCTATCAGTAACTCCCCAGGGATCTGCTACTGATGGTAACACAAACTTAGAAGCTGGGCAATGTTGCATTCACAGCAAACTCAGTTTTAGTAGTAACAGAACAGACAAAAATAAAGGCTCCGAAATATGTAAAACCTAACAGTTGGCCATCTACTGTGCTGTATATAGAGTGCCAGTGTATGCTCCTATTAACTGTTCCTCTGGGGAATAGCAGCCAGCAAGTGCAAACTTTGTTCCTGTTAACATCTATTTTTGTTCTCTTTAGTTTAGCAGGAATAACTCCAGCTGGAAGGCTTTACTTGTTCATTATGTGCATAAACATGACTTACTCCTGCAGAAGCATAGTTAAAATGCTGCTGATTCTGGAATGGATTATCATATTCTCCTCCTAGCCCCAGTTGCACATTTTTGTCACTTGGCACACGGCAAAGATTAGTTTCCCAACTAGATCAAGAATCTGGGAATGTGGCACTGGGTAACAGGTATGAATAGGAAGAATGGTGTAGCCACCACTTTCCACCAATAGCTGAAAGTAGTTTGGGCATAAACTGACCATGAAATTGAATCACTGCTGAAGTGATACTGAAAGATGTGTAGTAACGTTTTTCCACTCCTCCCACTTCCACCAGTTAAGTGTCATATTTTGCCCATTAGTTCCTCCAGTCAGATATTGCTCCACCACTGGCATCTTAAACTCTGTGCAGATTAATCACTCAGAATTCTCTCCAATTTCATACCTCTTTAGTTCTCTTTGCTCATTCCTCAGCAGCCACTCTATACTTTTCAGCTTGTACCTAAGAGGTTTATGAGAAACCTGCTACACAACTCAGCTACATGTGAGAACGGACAAATGCTAGTCTCTGTTAATTTCTTAATCAGAACAGCAAATGAAATAATGCAAGATGTCATAAATGCTTGGTTAATGTAGTCTTAGAAGAAATATTTACCTCATGCCTTTGCTATGACTAGCTTAAAATTAAATTTTAAAATCCGAGTACCAGTGTTGGTAATTTAATCATTCTTTTAAGGTGTCTTGTTCACCTAACAAAGCCATTTACTGCAGCAATACTGTTACCACACTATCACTGGTACAATAGCTCAGGCTTTCCTTCAGAGCAAGCTCATCAGTGGTTATTCAGAGCAGTCATACCCTTAATGGGCTTTGTAAACAACTGATTTGTAATCCTACTGCTTTTTTTACGTGAAATATTTCCAGAGTTCATTGGCAACATCTGTCAGACTTGTTCAGATCTCCTCATTTTCAGGAGAACTTTTGGAAATAAATTCCCATCTTTTCTGCGCAAAGATTAAAGGCAGCAAACCCTAAACAAAATATGCACATTTGGACAGATAAGTGTGCCATTCACAGAGTTCAGAAATGAAGAGAGGGAAATTACTCTTTCTATACTGGTTGAATTTGAGAGCTTTAGCCTTGCCTATCCAAGCTATACCACCCACTGTTTGAACAGAGTACTGATAAGGACAGGGCTTATGTTTCCATTCTCCCTGTCAGAGTTCCCATAGTTTATAATTTTTTTCCAGGTAGCCAGGAATCCTAATACCATGACCTGAAAGCAACCGGATCGTTGATTCTCTTCTGAAATTAAAAGCATGATAGGAAATGTCAGGCTGATTTCTGTGCTCCATTCAACACAACATTACCTTTAAAAGAAACAAACCAAGCCTCCAACGAAACAGACTGACAGAGGTACTCCCACAGCCCCACTCGACATCTCTCCCAGCCTTAATGATGGAAGATCAAAATACATGGTAGCTCTTCCCCATACTTTATTTGTGGAGAAATCAGTCAACCCCAGCCTTGGAAACAGCTGAGGGGCGTGATCACTCCAGTGTGGGAGGGAACTTCAAGCAGCACAGGTAAGCATGTGACAAGGTAAGTCCCTTTCTTTCTGCCTCGTCCTCTGCTGCTTTCCTACCAGGCCTTGTGCCATCAACCGTTGTGTGTCCATGCCCAGGCACTCACCAGCCCTGACAGCTTCCTGCCTTCACTCTGGAGATTGAGGGCACAGCCCTCCTGCTATCTGAGGTATCTTGAACTGGAAACATTTTCCATATGGAAAATAATGGTTGTGTCTCTGGGCCACATGGTCACCATGTCCAACTCCAACGAGACCCATGAGGAGAGTCACAGTTCTCTCATGGGACAGACACTTCTATCATTGTAGACAGAGGCACAGTAATTTATGAGTTAGGGCTACAGTTATTCAAGAACTGGTATATTTTAAACTTTTTCTCAGGCAAATTCCCCCTCTTTCATTTCTATAGACATTAAATATAATGCAGTCTGTGTATCCACTGGAAAATATTAAGTCCACAAGCCCAATGGCCTAAAAAATCCTGCTTTGTACCTCTTACAATGCCCAAGCAGTGACAAATTAACCTATCTCCTTACACAGAAGTGACAATGGGCAGTAGTCAAATGTGACACTCCTGAGTTAAGTTGTGATGCGGAAGGCAAAGCATCTGTTTTCAACCCGGACATGACAGATATTCGTATGGAAAAGCAATGTAGACTCTGAAATCATTTATAAGTAACAAGACTTAGTACTTATTGGGTCACCTTGCCTAGCTACATATTATCTGAATTATCTGATTCCTCTCTCTGTCCCTCTTTTTTTTTTTTTTTTTAGAACCTTCATTCCTAAAGTCTTACTTTCTTTCTTTTCCAGTTCATGGTACTCAACTCCCATCTGCTTTACAGTTACTCTTTCAAATAAAAAGAACCTAATTTACATCATTACTTGCAAATGCATGCACTGACAATATTTAGAGTAGTGTAGAAAAACAGTTGTGCAAATCACAGTAATTTTGAGAAGACAGGAAGTAGCCATTCACTTCTATGGCCCAAAGACACTGCTGCAAGGGGCACACCGAGGATCAAAAAGCAATCGTGGTGACCCCTGGTTTTGCCTCCATTCAGAGCTTTGGCCAGGCCAGAGGGAGAGAACTGTTGTGGTAAGGTCTGTCTTAGTCACTAATAAATCTGTGATTTTATCTCACTGCACATATGACCTGTGTATATAACAGAACTGTTGGTAAAATCCTTCAACACCACCAAACAAAATAACACATGCTTAGCTGAAAATACTGGGTCTATCATCAAAGGCAGGGTTTTGCCAGCATAGCTACTTCCGAGGACAAAATAGCTGTGTCAACAGAAACTGGTAGCAGAGACCTGACTGGATCCAGAAGGTCTGTTAGTGAGATAAAATTACAATAAAAATAAAGCTTTGTAACATTTACTGGAAGTTTAACACTCTGAAATTAACCTTAGGGGAAAGTGGCTGACCACACAGTAAACTTAAATATAGCTATTCTTAAAACTTTCACTTCCAGCTAGTTAGTAAGATTTATTTATTTCAAGGTTAAAAAAAATAAAATGAATGAAATAACTTAGCACTTCGGTCATCTATTTCATTTTTTACACATATTTTATCTGTCTCCCATGTATGGATTCTCCTGGACTTCCTGACAAAGGTGACTACAATCAGCAAGAACTTTATCATCAGGCTACAGGCAAGTATTACAAAAGCTCACAACCCACTAGGTTCACCTTAGAGATATGTATGAAAGCTCTTTAAATTACCATTATAATTTTTAGGCAAAATTTTCAGCTACAGAAACACCTGATTGTACATTCAAATGTTTGTAGAATTGAATAAAAACTTCAGACCTTACAGCATTTTATTAATAAGTTAAATTTATTTCAGAATTTTCAAATTTCCAGTCCTATAGTCATTAAATGATAAACAATAAAACACACATCAGCAAAATAACTCAATCTGTGGTCAGTATCTTAATTTGAAAACCATTGTCATACCCATGCTTTTCCCTAATTTTAAGAGTTATGGAATTTGCATACAACATAGATTTTCATCTGAACAGACTGCACACCTCCTCTGTTTCACCAACATTTATGTTGATCCTATGCCAATGCTACCTAATTGGCATAAATCAAATTACTGCTGACTTATATTCTTTATGAAGCAGGACTCAGTCCCTCTTTAACTCTCACAACATGCAGAGAAAGTTTATGCCAGCTGGTTTAGAAGCCTTGTAAGCAACTCCTCACGATTTACAGTAGAGATCTGCAAGGATAACAGACTGCTATCCTGCTCAGCAGCTGCTAAATGGTACTAATTACCAGCTGTAGACCACTGGCTGTCAGGTCCTGTGTGTCTCCTACAACTCCCAGGGTGTGCAGTGCATAAAGAAGCAAACAAAGCAGGCAGTATAGAACAAGCTAGGGGCATTACTGATCCATGCATTTATCCAAAATAGTTGTGTATGTGGCAGATGAGTGACCGAAACTATGAGGAAAATGTGTAGTTCCAGGAATATCTCACCATTTGACATATGTGGCTCAGGCACCACCTTTCCCAGGGTGTGATCTGCGACAGTTTACATTGCCAAAACCAGAGCTGCTTCCCTCTTGTTCATGCATTCATCCACACACTCCTGCCCTCATCCTTGCATAGCAGTGCCACATGTCACCCTGCCATGAGCTGGGATGGAGAGTTCAACCAGCTGAAGACCAACCTTATGAAAGGCACTTTCCAGATGGTTCATCTCCCTGCCTCTCTCCAAGATGAGCATAAAGATGGGAGGACAAAAGGACAGGACAGAAGCAGAGCCAGACACAAAGGAGAGCAACCAATGGCAGCCTCAATTTTAGCTTAGTTTTTAAATCAAGTCAGTGGCTCCAAGACACCTGAATGCTTCCTTTCTTTCTCTGCATCAGCCCCATCAGCTGTGCAACAGGAAGGTGAATTGGTTTGGAGAGATGACACAGAATTTTGCTGTTGAATCTAGAGGGTGGTGCACTTTCTTTTGGATCAGTTTGCTGGACTGACTTACTTGGCAGCCACACAATTGCTAAATCTGATACAAAGAGCCTGCAGCAAAAATGGTGGTAGGAACAGCATCATAAAATCATGAATGAAATTTTCTGAATTAAAAAATATAGCATTACGTAACATCCAGCTGGGGCAGTGGGACAGGCCCTGTCCAGCTGCCCTGGGGTGGCCCCCGTGCTCCCAGTGGCCCACAGAGCAGCTGGGAACAGCTGGCCCTCGTGGTGCCCTTGCAGCGTTTACCTGTATTTAATTAAATTTGAACAAACTATCACATCCAGAAGGATTTCCAGTCCCACACTTCCATAGGTTTCATGGGAGCAGAGCCAAGTCTCTGCTGTTCTGCCTTGGCACTTTGAATGTCCACATAATTAAATTTTTTTGACTAAAATCCTATTTATCTATATATGCCATTTTACAGCACATTAAAACTGGTGTGCTGTGAAACACTTTCTGGTTAAGGCACATCCTGATGGATGGTAAACCCCGAACTATCAACACACTTCAGACTACTGATAACAGCATCTCAAGAGATGGTCAAGAGGTGTGAAGAGGCATGGAGAAACCCCACGCACAAATGAAATCATTCTCGTCTTCACTTTTACGGAATTTGAAAATTACTGAAGTTATTGAAAATAACTTGGATCTTGGTGTATTCATGTCACACATTTTCCAACAGTATCTGCATTCAGTCACAGTCTTTTATGATTTGCCAAAACCAACTGAGAATAACATATTAAACTTCTTAATGGTTCTTTTCTACTTCACAATGAATCCCCTCACCTCTCAATTTCTTTTTTTTTTTCTTACACAATTTGTGAAGTTTGCAAAGACTTATGACTCCTTGGACAGAATAATACCTCCTGTTGGAGGTGATGGAATAGGATTTTATTTTCCTTGTCAACTCAGGGATGGAATCACCACAGAGAGACACATCCAGAAAATTGAGCTTCTGGAGAGGCAGAAGTGTGAAGCTCCTCCTACTCTGCTAAGAATTCGTGACTAAGAAACTGATACAAGAGGTCAGGAGAGATTATGTATACTGTTCAAATAGTCATGATCATTGTGGGAAAGCAGCATATGGGGTTCTGTCACATGAATCTCCCATATAAACAGGAATATGAAAAGTATGCGTGCTGCACAAATGTTTCAGTTTGGGAAAACTCTTCAAGTATTACCTTACAATTCTGTGCAGCACTTACTGCATTGGTTGCAACATGCTGGTTACCAAGTCCTTCTATTAACCTGTGCACTACATAAAACAAATATGAACATTTTCACATATTGGTTAGTTGCCACAAGTCTTCAAAGAAAATAACTATGCCTGTACACCTAGCCCAAAGATGTTTTAATTTCTCATTACTTGTTTTCCAAAATCTGATTTGGCTGAATTTCTGCATTCTTGAAACGAATTGTATTTTCCCTAATGGTATTCCAAGCAGTTTATACCCACTGGTCTTCAAGCCTTTTTCATTCTTTTCTAAGTTTTCACGTCTTTCCATGATATGAAGGGTCTGACAGTTACAGCAAGAACTTCTCTCACATGTTGGCTCCCAAACTCCCAATTTGCAAGGAATTCTTTCACACTTGGCAAAGGGCAAAGTTGTCACATTTCATAATATAACACAACGACTTTTTAAATCTTTGTTCATTTCTGACAAGGGGGCCCAAATGCTAACTTTCACACTTGCCTGCTGTGTATTCTTTGTGCAGACAAGGAGTCTTCTGTCAGTAATAACTACAACAAAGGTGCAACCAAATGATAACTGTTAAGTGTCCTAATGACACTAATAAGGTTTTAACTAAATTCGTTTTAATACATTCTAGAATCTGTGTTAGCCTCCCTGATAACCAATGGGTGGCCTGGAGGTCCAGCAAGGAGAGCAAATTGCCCACAGACAGGTCCAGACAGAAGACATAATCTCTTCCAGTCAGGGCTGCTCTGACTGCACAAGTGCAGCCTCCTGGGAATCATCCACTAACTTCCACTCACTCACATCCTAATGCTTCCACTGACTTGTATCCTACAGCTGTTTCTGGATGCTTGCAACTTCAGTGCATTCTGGCTGACACCTTCATTTTCCCACATCAGTTACAGCAACAACCACCACTATCAATATGCCAACAACAAAAAAAATTGAAAAATAAGCAATGAACACATTATCACCCTAAGAACAACAGATCATGTGTATAAAGCCAGTATGGAAGGAAAGAGCTATCAGACTTGGAAACTGTGACTCACACCTTCTTAAACCACTTCAGAATAAGGAAAGGAAAACATCTCCATGTATCTGCTTTGAGATAATGCTGTCAGACTTGGGCAGCTGAAGTTTGCAGCAATGTAGACTTCACTTCATTTCAAAGTTCAGTATTTGAAATGAACAATACAGGGACACAGGGGACTGAAATGACAGATTTATAACAGTTCATCTGAAAGAAATGCACAACCAAAGAGACAAACTTGAAGCACAAACAATTTTGCATTCAATATCACCAAGCTTACAGACAGCTAAATCTATACACCAATCCTATGTAAGCTGAACCTGCACGGGGTTACCAGTGAAGCATTTGAGGATCTGGACAACATAGGGTGCAATGTATGACAGACCCTCTGACTCCCCTTCCCTGGTACCAGTCAGGCACTAGAATAGCCAAATTATTATGCCAAAGCTGGAGCAACCAGCACAAAACCAACACAAAGCAAATTTTGATTTATGTTAATTTTTTACAGGTATGGATCGCCACAGTGTGAACTGGAGTTATAGGCCAGCACAGAGAGGCCAAAATTACACTCACATAGTACTGGTATAATCACCTCTGTTTTATAGCTTATGGAAAGCAAAAGTCTGACATACAAGCTGATGGTTTAATTTGGCTTTGAAGTAGAATTATCAGTTGTTCTCCACAGGAATTCCTCTGCTTTGTTTAGTGTGCTCTTGCACTACAATAGTAAGAGCTGCCTTAGTTCAATACCCATTAGCACTCCTCTACAAAGTCAGCATGATATTAGACAGTCAGACCTTCTGAGGTCCTTCTAGCCAGGCTGATCTTTTAACTCTATGAATTCAGTCTTGATGTCAGCAAGGGGAAGGAGCAACCCACATCACCTAACAGAAGAGGGGCTCTCAGTTCTGAGTCATACCAGTGAGTCCACATCCATGTGGAGCCACATGGTAGGTCTGGGCTGCAGTGATGAGCTACAACTATAGAGCCTCAAATTTCCCCAGTGATACCAAATGTCACATGTTCTCATTTGCTCAAACAATACATCTGACAGGTAGCTGGTACATAAATCTGATAAATCAGGGAGAAGCAAGAGAGAACTCCACACTAGAAGTGCCTAAGTTAAGAGAAAGAGATAAGGACTAATCCAGAAACATCAGAACTATATATATTTGGACTTTACATCTGTCCTTTTCTGTCCAGCTTGTATAATTCTAAATATGTGATCCATAGGATTTTTAGGGAGAGGCTTGAAAGTAAAAGTCTAATGTTCATCTTGTATAGGAACTGAGAAGCCAATGAAGTTCAGATGACCATTATTGAAAGGTTTGGTAGTAAGATAGTAGTAACCTCTTATAGGATGCCCCTTTAGTAGATTAAGAAACAAAGCAGCAGTTCAAATTTCACACAGATACTTCCAGCTTTAAGAACACTTCAAGGCATATTTTCTGTACTGTCAATGGGTAAATGTGGAAGTCTGGAAAAAACTGCCATTTTATGTCAGCAGTAGCTGTGATTGCTAAAATCTGCAGCACAGACCCTAACTCAAGGATTTAGTGCTATAGCTGTTGTGTTTGTCTTTTGAGCCCAAATGTAATCAAAACCCTAAAAAGTGCACGGTGTGAGATGCTCTAACCACCTGTAAAAACCATTGCCCTGTAAAATGGCTGTGCTGCTTCAATGTCACATACGCACTGCATTGTACTAGAGAGTCATCAGAAAGAAATGTAGTAAGAAAGCAGTATGTGGTTCCAGGATGAATGAATTCTACCTTGAACCTTTTGCATATGCTTAAAACCCTCGTTCAAAGGAGGACATTTAGAATTATTGTCAATTTCACCTTAACTGCTCACATTTCCACCCCCATTCTTGGATGCAATTCACACAGAAACACAAGCTAAATTAGCCATTCCCTTAGATTTATTGATTGTATTCTTGCAACCTTCAGTTCCTCCACTGTAATAGCCTATTACTGTAAAGGCCGCAATGAACAAAAATTGAGAAGAATCAGTTTCCTGTACATTATGCCATATATGCTTTCTACTAATTCCTATCATAGCTATAGAGTTTGTTCACTGTCAATTTGAAGTGTAAAAGGTTTTAACAACTAAAAAGCCTTGCAGACTGAGTTAAGATGATATATCAGTACACTGAGAAAAACGAATCCTTCAACTCATGTCTCAGAGGATAGAAAGATGACTGAAATAATAAGCAGTATATATACTTTGTGTTTTGAATTTTTACTGAGGAAGAAAGGCCACTAGGCACTATATAAATAAGCCTCTTTCTCAGATATGTTTGTATTTTTGCTGGGAAAGGTTCTAGGATTCAGACAGAAGGAAAGAATCATAGAATATGCTGAGTTGGAAAGGACCCAGAAGGACCTTCGCTGTCCAACTCCTGGCCCTGCACAGGACACCCCAAGAGTCATACCACGTACCTGAGAGCATTGTTCAAATGCTTCTTGATCTCTGTCAGTCTTGGTGCTGTGACCCCTGAGGAGCCTGTTCCAGTGCCCAGCCACCCCCTGGGTGAAAAATCTTTTCCTGATATCCAACCTAAACCTCCCTTGACACAGCTTCAGGCCATTCCCTCATGTCCTGTCACTGGTCACCACAGATGAGAGATCAGTGCCTGCCCCTCCTCTTCTGCTCACGAGGAAGCTGCAGACTGCAGTGAGATTACCCTCGGTCTCCCCTTCTCCAGGCTGAACAGACCAAGTGACCTCAGCCTCTCTTCACACAGCTTCCCCTTAGGACCCTTCACCATCTTTGTGGCCTGCTTTTGACACTCTCTAAAGGTTCAATACTTTCCTTATATTGTGGCACCCAAAGCTGCCCCCAGCACTCGAGGTGAGGCCGCCCCAGTGCAGAGCAGAGTGGGACAATCCCCTCCCTTGCCCGGCTGGCGATGCTGTGCCTGATGCCCCCCAGGACAGGGTTGGCCCTCCTGGCTGCCAGGGCACTGCTGACTCAGGTTCAACGTGCCATTGACCAGGACCCCCAGCTGCCTTCCCACAGCATTGCTCTGCAGCCTCTCATTCCCCAGTCTATACTCACGACCAGAGTTGCCCCATTACAGGTGCAGAATCTCACACATGCTCTTGTTAAAAAAGAGAAGAATAACAAAAAAAAAAAAAAACAACAAAACAAAAAACCTAAAGAGGTAGGACTTAACAATTAAAAAAATAACTTGCTGCATTTAGTGGCTCTGATCATATTAATTTAGTTATGCCTTCAAGTGTTCTAGAGAAAGATACTCCACTTAGTCGTCCCCACTCCACAAAACCTCCAAACCAACTCCACTTTTAGAAGTTTTGAAGGAACGTTCTTCTCAAACTGGCAACTAATTTGATAGTCATAAAATAAAGTCTGTGTGTTGCAAGACCTCAGAATAAGGTCTTTTCCCAGTCTTAAGTATTCCATTTTATTTTATTTTATGCTCCAGCATAGCAATTTAAGAATATGCCCTGTTAGGAAAAGTCTTCTTTTGTTAGGAAAATTCTTTTAAAGTTAAATTTAAAAACTGAAAACGTTTTTAAGGACTTATTTAAGTTCATTTTTGTAAAGAATTGTATTATAGCTATAAAGGTTTGCTCGTAAAAAAAGAAAAAATAACAGAAAAGGTTATTCTCTATTGATTTCTGTAGTTCCCCACCTTAATTTCTATCATAGTGTAATTTGTGATTGAAATGAAAACATTTTAAAGTAAGTTATATTGAAAGATATCTACAGAAAAGTTTCTCCTTTGTACTAAAATATTATTGGAAATCAATATGAAGCACAATAATTACACTGGAGAATAAATCAAAAGCAATTTGCATAGAAAATATTCTATTCTTGTTCTCTTTTTATTTCACAATAGACTAGGATCTTCTACCATTACAGCAATATTCTTTTTAGTCAGTGACTTATAACAATAAGCAAAGAATGTCAGTAGTACCTGCTACTCAGTAGATACCATCTTTCACAGAGAAAATAGGCTTCTGATTGCTGCCAATTTATAGTCTTGCATCCCACTGTGGATCCCCTTTCAGCTGAATAGGAGGAATGCCAGGTGCCAATTTGTAGGTTGCTAATGGCTTAACGAACCTTTATCGGCATGACAGTGAATTTGTGAGTGATTAGTCCTTGTGTTTCTTCATACTTCACACTTGAATGCTGGAGCATGCTGTGCTGGTTTCAGCTGAGGTAGAGTTAATTTTCTTCACAGTGGCTGTTGGGGGGCCATGTTTTGGATTTGTGCTGAACACAGGGTCAATAATATAAAGATGTTTTTGTTATTGCTGAGCAGGCCTTACACAGAGCCAAGGCCTTTTCTGCTTTTCGTACAACACTGGGAGGAAGTTGTTGGTGCATGGGAGGTTGGGAGGAGACACAGCCACAGGTGACCCCAACTGAACAAAGGGATATTCCAGACCACAGGATACCATGCTCAATATGTAAAAAAAGGGGGAAGAAGGAGGAAGGGTGTACATTTAGAGTGTTGGACTTTGTCTTCACAAGTCACCATTACATGTGATGAGGCCCTGCTCTCCTGGAGATGGCTGAACACCCGCCTGCCCATGGGAAGCAGTGAATTAATTCCTTGTTTTTTGCTGCTTGTGTGTGTGGCATTTGCTTTCCCTATTAAACTATCTTTATCTCAGCCCACAAGTTCTCTTCTACTCTTCCAATTCTCTCCCTGATCCTGCTGGTGGGGGAGTGAGAGAGCGGCTGCATGGAGCTTGGCTGCTGGCCATGTGTTGGGTTAAACCACAACACATGCTCAAGTGGGAAACTTTGTATTTTTAAATGTAATGGAGGGTCTTATGAAAACAAAAACTATGAATATGGAACTATAAATAAGCTTAATAGGTTTAAAATGAAATAAAAAAGAACAGATACATGTCTATCTGCTCAGACCAGATTGCACTCTTAAAAAGGTGGATTTTTGTTTAGAGGTAATGGTCTTCTAAATAATTTTTCTTGACATTTTCATTTGCAAAAAGCCTTTTGAATAAGACTGATTAAAAGTCATGAATAATTTACACACGGACTTTTCCAACTGCAGAAAAGCTTTATATCATAGTCCACCAAAATAAATATTTAAGAATTTTGAAAATGTGTTCAGAAGTAATTAAAAAAAAAATAAGAAAATGGGAGTTTTCACAAAGGTCCCCTTAAAAATATTTTGTTTTACACTTGCAACTGAAGCAACACTTACGATTTCTAGTTAATCAAATGTGGTTTTGTTTGGATATGTGGGATTAAAGTTCAAGAATGGGCTTACCTACATAGAAAACAAGCAACACTATTCTTACACTTTAGAAATCTGTGATTCAAAGAAAAATCCAAAAGCTGAATTTCTAGGAACTCTGTATCAGCTTTTAGAGATGATCAACAAATCCTTCAGCGTGAACTTACAGACACCCAAAACCATCAAATGGGAATCATGAAGTTCAAACACGTATCTCAGTTTTTATTTATTCACAGCTTAAACATGTGAAACAGGACTGCAAATAGTCCAGTACATACTCCTGTTTTCAAAACACAGTAGCAGACATACTGATAGCATTGAGATTTTCGTACAACAGTTCACTATTCATTCAACTTTCTACAGTTTACTATACTGTAAGCAAGACCAGCTGGATCCAATTTGCCTCTCAGGCCCCTTCCCCAGGAGAAAGCCATGCCAGGCCAGACACTGCTGGAGATACCTGTGGTGTGTGGACAGAAGGGGACAGAAGAGTCAGTGGGACAGAGAAATGCACCGAAAAAAATGGCTCTCAAAGCAATCCACAGGCAAAACCTCATGACAACATCATAACTCCATTTGATCAAAAGACAGATAAATTACACTTGGTGTGAATCTCCCTACTCAGGAGGACCCAAAATAAAGGGATGCTTTGTCTTTAATCCCTCTTACAGGCAGAGGATAGCTCTTCCAACCAAGGTAGTTCTGGGCACATGCAGAGACAAAAACTGCAGCTGAAACAAACCAGGAAAATTTCACGGCTAAGAGAAAACTAGTCATGGAGCAGAAGCACTCCTGTGGTTAGACAGTCCACGTGGAGAACAAAAGGGATGATTAAATCTACACCCTCAAGTCTATTCTTCACTTTTTGATATGTCATTCCTTTTTCTGTGAGCCTTACTTTTTCCAAATAAATAAGCGTTCTATATTAGTAATCATACATATTTTCATCAACAACAAATCATTTAATATCCAGTTCTCAGCTTTACCAAGTTACTAAAAATGTAAACACGTGGACAAAAAGCACATATGGAATCCTGTAGGAATTCAAATGCATTCAAATTTAATCTCCCTGTGATTTTATGATAGCTTTTGAAATGGGCTGCTTTAATTACTAAACATCTGTTACCCAATAACTAAAGGCATTATGTTTCCCTGCGTCATAACAAAAAGATGCCCTGTGTTGCTGAATTCAGCACACATGGAGCCAAAGAAAGTTAACAACCATGCTGAATCTATAGGTTTGAAGCCTTGCCCTGGTTTGAAACGTGTCTCTACCTTCTGGGCCTTTGGAAAAGCTTCTTCATCAGTGGGTGGGTTGATTGATGCTTTATTTTCTATACACAGGACAAATTAAATCACTAGCAGCATGTTGGACAGTCAGCTGCATTAGTGTCATCCAAACTTACAGACATGATTCCCAGTCCAGAATGCATGAATCTGTCTTGTGAAAGCATTAATTTACAGTATATACTTTTCTTCCTTTCCAAAAGCTCCAGTTCGCAAAATTTTTGTGTACTTCATTAATTTCATATGCTCTGATTAGTCTCTTGACTTCACTGTTCAGAGTTTACTGCTTATGTCTCTTAAGGATTGGACAATAAATATTAAATTGTATAAATTATCATACATGTGTTTTGTGATTTCTTCTACAATAGTTCCTAGAAAACCAACATTTGTAAATAGTCCCTTTTAGATTACTGTCTAATGTACATTTTCCTCCTCTGATTCAAGGGAAACTAACTGTAAAATCCAAAATAGCTCTGTGTGGGGATGTCTCCCTATTATTACATGCATAATGAATTCCATTTGCTTTCCCAGTAAGATAAAAATAGGCTTTAATGAAGTTTAGAGTGAGAGTAAATAGTAATCTGAAATTAAAATATATTAAATAGTGCTTGAACAACCCTGAAACAAAGAACTATAAGATCTGAGAAATCTTTGATTTAAATTTTAAAAATGAGCATGCTAAAATAAGGAAATTCAGAGTATGCAATACATTTTAGTTCACCTGTAGTTCTGTTCTGAATGTTCTTGACCATTCAGAGTTTTAAATTCGTCAAACTGAAATTAGATTAAATTGATTATTTTTGGGTTCCCTCTTCATGATGTCACTATGCAGCACCTTACTAATCATCGTTATTTGTCTCATTTCCTAATAACTCAGGTTTTGGCCCAAGCTTTAATTTTTTTTTTATCTGGGAGCTTTCTTTTGTCATGAAGGTTACCTGTGCATGCTAAACACACTGGCTACTGTTTGCCCTTTTATCCTTCTCAGGGTTGGAATAACTGCTAAAAGTGAGATTTCCCAAAAGCAAGTGTAAAATCAAAAGAAATCAAGAGTGCATTGAAAACTGGGAACAGTTACTCAGATTACACAACCAAATTCTGATTCACCAGCAGTATTTATATTTCTGGCCTTTATGCCCTTGGTATAACACATGTATAACAAGTGTGTATGTCTATATATATATAAAAAATATAATTATCCCATGCATTTAATTTTCCTCATCTATTATTCTTTGTTATTATTATTATTATTATTATTTTAGCCCTGCCTCATCAGAAGGCTGAAGCTGTGACAATATACAAAAGAAATGCTAATTAAAGTACCTTTGGGAGGAGAATGGAATGAAAGAAGGTAATATTAAATATTGATCATAAGAAACAAAGCAGGAAGATTTTTAAAGGTGGAAGCAAATAAGAGTGGATTATGATAACTTGGGATGGCACAAAAGATTAATCTGAACTTTCACACAGAGATCCTTCTCTTTTCCAGTCACCTTTTTTTTAAACTCAAGATGGAGTTATTTTTGCCTAATTTAAGGAAACTCTGCCTCAATTATAAGAACCTAACTTGAGAGATTTAATGTTACACTTGTTTTTCACCTCTTTCCTAAACATTAAGCATAATAATATGTTTTATCACTTTGTGTTTCTGTAAAACTTTTCAATTACTAAAATTCTCTGTCTTTAGTAAACACATTCTTTTTTTCTCTTTCAGTCTCTTCTGGTAGCAAAGACGCCTCTGAACTTCTGACACACAACAAAGCAATCCTCACCCAAGGCATTGGTGAATTTTAAAAGCCAGGCATTGCCATGCTTGGAGCCTTGCTTTCTAACCATTCATCCCAGCATGTGCAATAGGCAAAAATCAGAAAAGCTGTGATCAGTTTGAGAAGAGGAGGTATCATCGAACACGTAAAAAGGTAGGCTGCAAGTCAGAATCCTAACAGCAGACAGGCTATCTGAATATATTCCCGTTCTTCTTAATTATATAGGTGTTTGCTAAGAAGTCTGTGTTGCACACTGTTGCCTGACAACAGGTTTCACATAATGCAGCCTTGCACTCCTGTCACTACTGCCCACACCCTGCTTCTTCCAGCTGTTTAAAAAGACTGCTGACAAGGTCAAACCTGTTTGGTGAGGATCAGTAAGTTTGCCCTGATATGTTTGCCAGACACAGTCAGTGCAAACCACTGCTTTCCAGGATATCTTGTGTGCAACCAACCAAGCTGTTTCTACTGGAAAAAGGACAGTAAAACAAGCATAAGCAAGCCTAATGTAATAAGATGCAAAAATAAGAAGTCAGTTAGTAGATTTGAAAACAATGCAAGGACATAACAAAAATCTGGTTTATTTCAGCTCAGTTTCAGCCTCAGTTTTCTGTTTCAGATTTTTTTTTTTTTTCCAGGAATAGGAAGGATCATTATAACATCTCTGACACATTCTCCTAACTATTGAAAGCTAATGGTGAACTCATTGCCACCTTAAATTAAAGATACATCCTTCTTTTGAATAGATTTTGTTTCCCCTCCCCAAGCCCTCTTTATGGCCCAAAGCTGTTCAGATGTAAATTACAGTTCAGCACCAGCCCCACCTGTACCCCCTTTTATGCTCACTTACACACCCTTTTACTTAATGTAACTGCAATTTATCGTAACATTGTACATTATACAGTGCTCATTAAAATAACTAATAATACTAAATAATGCCTTCCATTATATTGATTATTCCAAACCTTTAAAGTATCAAGATACTATCAATCTCACAATATTACATCTTTCACACACCTGGAGATACTGGCATCACAGGAGGGGAAGTGAGACAGGATTCCTGTTTTCTTCCCTGCACTATGAAACTGCTCTGCAGTCAACCAGCTGGGGCTAGGACCCAGTCCTGGGAGACCTCTCCCGACAGTGAACACTGCAGGAAAAGTAGGATATTGGTATCGTCCGCTTTTTAAATCACCTTTTCCTGACATGCCCTGGTGAGAGAAGGGAGAGTAAGGCTGTCCCCAGCATTCTATCTCTAAAGGCAAAGGGTCACACTGGCAGCTCTGCAGGGTTAGGAAGAAGCTCTGGGAGAGTTGAGGAGGGCTGACTGAACCAAGCAGTCAATACAAAAGGACCAAGAACCATTACTAGAGACTCAGCATTATGCTAACACTCACTCACCCTGGCATTGCTGCTATTTAGAATCACAATGCTGTCACGGAATCAGCATATTGCTCATCAGAAGGATGAAATGGGTTTAAATAGGGTTTAGGGAATCTGCATTTGCCTTTTGTAATGCTGATTTTCACAGGAGTACCTCTTTTGTCTTCAGACTGAATCTGATGGCCCTCTGCACTTTGTACCCTGACCTACCCCGACCTGACAGTAGGCAGACTTTATGGTACACATCATGACTGCATTACAATTTAGAGGTTTTATAACAAAATATACTTACTACATACAAAGATTTTCTGACAATACTACATTTTGAGTAATGCTGCAGGATGACTGAGAAGGTGGGTTACAGAATATACCAAAAGATGATAGAAACTCAAGCCAGTCCTGTAGTTTCCCCCCATGTTAGATTTCAGGTACAGGACTGTCACGTCCACTTTTAGCTACTGTTTTAGTTGTAGCAAGCTTATCTATCAGTTCGCATTTATTCAAAGCAGCCACTGTTTCTCACTGTTGTCAGTGCCAACAACTGCATCACTGCCTCAGGAAGGATGCATACCCCTTGTTCTCCGGAGGCCCAAACACAAAAAAGATCCATTTGACTACCTTGTATTTGAAGCAGAAACTCAGACTGGGACTTGCTCAGTTTATTTCCTTAATACTCAGTTCATTTCCTAGTTGCTTGTAGATGAGTCTCTGCTGATGTGCAGGCTTAGCAAATACTGATGTATGACCTGTGTGTATCAGAGAAGATCTGAGTCCACATGGTAATCCCACATGTAGGTGCAAGCATGCCTAGTCCACAGTGGGAAGGAATGGGATGCAGAAGCCTGCTTGGCTGCATCTCCCATTTTGCAGTACATTTATATGACTGACGTCAGCAAGATAAATTTCCTGCTGTCCATTTTTATTAGGGATTTAACATCTCACAGAAGAAAAATACATAGGATTTATAGGAAAATTAACTAGAGGTATTCCCTTGCCAGCTGTAAAGATGTACAAAATCAGTGTCAAAAAACAGTGGACTCACTTAATCATCAGCTTCTGCTTTTATATATGTCAACACTGAGAGTTAATAGTTGCAGAATCTCCCAAAATGCTCACTGCTTGTAGTGTGGGTGAATGTGGCCCATCAACAGCAGTAAAAACATATTGCTTTAAAAGAGAGATGCTGCAAGAAGACAGAGAAGGAGGATTCCCCTTCAATCTCCCTGGGTCAGATAAAATACTGAAGAACAGTTAAGAATAATAACAAAAAAATATAGTTAATAATTTCAAATGTCTCCAAAAAGAGCAAAGATACATCATTTCACTAGTTTTTAACTTACTGAGAAATCAAATGAGCATATATTTCATTCTTAAATTTGAGACAAAGGAGATCACCAGTAAAAATTTCTCAAAGCCCATTCTAAAATTAATTTTAGAGCAAACTAATGATCACTCCTGTTAGCATGCAGTAACAGCAATGCATTTGGTGCCCAGCAGCAGCTGCTATAGTAATTTTGGAGAAGATATATTACATTTTTCATTAATAACAAAGACAATGAATTTGCAAGAGTGAAATTCTGACCAGATTGAGTTGTGAAATGTCTCTGCACCAGCCACATTATAAATTCATCTTTATATATATATTAATGGTATCCAATTTATCTCACATACCAAACCAGAGCTACAACTCACCACTTCAGAATGTGCTGTCTAGTCTATATAGTTTATGATACACCAGCAAAAATGAACCACTGGACTTCACTTGGACAACTACTTCTATCCCATTGTACTGTTGTGCCCTCTTTCTATACTACATTTTTTTGCATTTCATTAATAGAACTGCAAAACACCTTTCTTAGCTGTCTTTTACACCTATTGAGTGTTGTTGATTGCTGAGCACATTTTAAAATATGATTAAATACACAAGAGAAATGGGTGGTAGCAGAAGCCCAACTTGCCCAGCTATACCTGTTTCAGTGGGATTACTTCAGGCTGTGTCTAGCTGAGCCTTATGGATTGACTCATGACTGTTTTGGGGCACTAGCTGTACTTCCAAACCACATTTTCCAGTACAGTTTTACCTGAAAGGGATCTACTTTACATCCTCCATAAAACAAGACCAAACACAGTAAATTGATGTGATATTTATTACAAAAGAACATGTCTAATTTGAACAGAAATTCTAACGTAGGTATATTCACTAAAGAATCATGGTTGGGTGTTCCACAGCAACAATAGAAGGAAAGCGGCTTTCATGTCTGTGAGTTTAAACTTTGTTGTTGTTTTGGTTTGGGTTTTTTTTTTTATGATAATCATTCTTAATATAGCATTTTTCACCCCAAAGCAAACAGGTCCTGGGAACATTTGGCTAAAAAACATCAGACAGGCACTTGCAGGTCCCCAAACTGCCTAAAGACAACAATCACACATTTTCACAGTCATGGGAAAGGACCATAGGCAACAAATTCAGGACTATGTTATCTGCAGGCTATTTGAGCTCCTTGCTTCTGGGGACCTATTTTATCTGTTTCAAGTGCAGGACACCATTTCTGGTTTTCCTCAACTTTTCTTTCGTCTGCCTGAGGTATCTTCCCTTTCTGCTTACCTTATTCAGTCTCAGCACTTGCTGAACTTTATATTCTGACTCAGGTGCAGCTCAAGGCCAAGTATAGGCAACACAAAACACCGTTGATGCCCTACTCCACTGCAGTAAACAACATACATTTCTTCAGTGTGAATGTCAGAAATAGCCTCAAGTATCTGACTTTTACAGAATGTTAAAAGTCATACCTAGTATTCTGTTTGGTTTTTAAAGAAAGATGGAGCTATGGGAACATAGAAGAAGATCTTCCTTTATCATTCCTACACGCTCTAGGAGAGTGCAATGAAAGGTTGTGAATTTTATTTATAATTTAGTTATAAATAATGCCCTGTGCACTGACTTGAAAAGAACTTTTTGATCCATTTCCTCTAAAGATCTAAATGTGTAGGACTCTACCTCAGTGATAAGCAATGATAGTTAGAGAAAATGCACAATACAATGGAGATTCAGGAGTGAGTAAACAAGACATATCTAATAAAACTGATAAAAATTAGGAGAAACTTGTCAACTTTTTTGCATGATGTGTGTCTGTCTCAGAGTGTCCCCTTTTTACGCTGAGGTGATTACAAAGAACTACCATAAAATCTTTTTGCAAAGGAGGTGCCAACAACATTGTATCAGATCTTTTCTTACATCCCTCCCCACCACACAACACTATGGGGATTTCTGGGGACTTCTAAAACTTGGGAGACTCTTACTGCAAGGTTTGGTTTACTTCTGAGGAGTAAATTACGAATTCCTCAGGTTACTATCAGCTGCACCAGGGATTCAGACAATGCCAGGAAAATAAAAACAGAACCCTTATGTATTTGAAAAGGACATAAACATAATTTCACAAACAGAGAGGTGACCTATCTGGTGTGACTATGGGTCAACATCATCTCCTTGCTCTAGACACTCCAGTGTCTCTAACAGCAGTATCCCTTACTCCAGATTTTGGCTGAAATGAGAACCTAATTTTCCAAGTAACTTGTGTTAAATTCTATGGCTCATGTAAGTATGTAAGAGGCCACATATAATCACAGAATCATAGTCCTTACTTGCTTTGAAAGATATTAGTTTATATTAATCTCAAATTCATTAGGTTTCTGAGGGTTTATTCTCCACACCTTGTTCATTTCAGTAACAAGCTGTAATATGTTGTATGCAATACATGCTTGCATATTGTATTGAGACAATCACTTTATGATTAGTATTTTGTATTTTACCTAAAGATAGGTGAGCAGAACAAGTAAGCTCCTCCCCTGGAGCTTTAACTGTACAAAGGAAAATATCGTACAACATTAATAAGTACCTTCTTTATCATCATGACGTATGACTGCATCCTGTATCATATCAGCAAGATTAAAACGAACTCGTTGATTCTTTCCATGTTTCAGCTTCTTTCCATAGCCCTCCCGTTTTTGGAAAGCTTTTTCTCGTTCATAATATGCTTTTATTTGGTCACAGCGCATCCGCTTGACCAGCCGCTGCCGCTGGCCGAGGGGAAGGGACTCCAGCAAGCACTGCTCAATTTCCATCTCATGGGTCCGAAAAACATTACATAGCTGGAAACAGCCTGGAAGAAATTAAACATAAGCAAATTTAGATCATGCTTTCAAATGTGCCATGAAACCTCCACCAACTATTTTGTTGTTCTAACCATGTGTAAGTCCATCATGTGAGCTCCTCCTACTTGACCAAGACTGAGAATCTATGTCATTTTCATTTACTTTTTGAAAACAACACATAACTCATTCCAATAAATCACTGATGCATTTTTAAAAAGCTGGCTAAGTTCATGTGAATAAACGTGAATAGAAGGAAGTCTGAAAGTTCCAACGTGTGATGGGCAAAATACCTAAATACTTCAAAACAATTCAAGTGGGTCGCATTTGCTTACAAACAAGAAACTACTATAAAGAGTAATGCGAGATTGATGCCCATGCTTCTTTTTTTAATCATTTTTATCTTGCTTTAGGTTGGCAAATTCCTGTATTCAGTGAGAAGAAAAATCATCATATCATAATTTTAAGAGTTCATTAGCATGAAGTGGGTACTCGGGCAACTTCTTCTTAAAAACATCAAAGTCATTTCAGATTCCTAATCACATGTATAACTTTTTTCTATTTTTAATTATTTTTCGTAGTACAGAGCCCTCAAAATTGATCCTTCTAATGAAACCATCAGATACTGAAACCTTCATGCAGAAACCAATCACAAATGTGAATCAGTTGAATCAGTTATTCCTAACATCCGCAGCACTACCTTGAAGTCAGATTCTTCTTTTGTTTTTACCATTAAATATGGTATTTTTATTGACATCGTAATAACACTAATGTTCAAGTATGTTCTCTTTTCCACTGAGAGCAAAGACTGTAGGAGACTGAGTGCTGCTAATTGCTTTTCAGGGGACTGTTATGTTACAAAAGGAGGCTAGTGGATTGTCAGATAATTTTATTGCCCAAGTCCTTGAAGGTGAATCCACATCCATCAAAAATGTGCCCACTTACCTGCAGTAGGGCCTTTTGATGTGGTGGCTACAGACCACAGACCACCCCATCACTTCTGATTCTCATGTTCTACTTTACATATATGAATTTCCTTCATATGGGGGCTAAGTGCTCAAATTTGTACTTTCTAAGGACTGACAGCAGCCCAAATGAGGGAGGTTTTCTCTCCATAGTTTGAAGGAAGACCTTTTGAAGGAAATGCAGACTCAATTCACCTTGGGAAGTTAAGAAATACCAAAATTAAGCATTACTGTGCAACTTTAATTAGACCTTATATTGTCTACCTGTTTTGTGTAGTTACATCATCAAAGGATCCCTATCTCATTCAGGGCACACCTGAGTAGTGTTGACTAAATGACCATTTTGTTTTCTCCTTGTTGGTTGATGCCTATTTATTCTACTGAATACCATTCAAACCCTGCTCTGAAGGCATAATTAACAATCTCCTGACAGGATTTTGTAAAGCTCACATCACCACAGCACATAAAAACATCACAAATACGTATTTTTTTTCATTTAAAAAAAGGACAACAGAGCATTCTTATCTGCATTCTCTACAAAGGAACTGAAAAACAATTATTTTCTTTTTAAATCCCTCATTTTGGGTGTCCCATTCAAGAATTTTATGTTTTTTTCTTAAAGTGTTTTGGTTTGCTTTAAAGGCATTCTATTCTATAACCTATTATGTATCAAAATTCCAAAATAAAATATTATCAAAATAATAGTCTTAGGTCTGCATGCCAGTCACTCTATGAATTCTATGTATAACATTATATATTTTTTTCTAAATAATTTGTTATATTATTTCATAAATAGAAGATAATACAAATAATATATTACATATTATATATTCCATTAGATAGTGTATGTATTTACTATAAGTTACAAGCCAAAGTCTCAAACAAGACTTCCCAAAACTGAGAAACACACATTTATCCAAAAAGTGCCTAGAGTGTCTCGTTGGGAAAATCTATGACAGAAACAGACACAGAACACAATTCTACATGTCAATTACAATTCAGTCAATTACTTTTAACATAGGCTACTCTCTCCTTATAATTTCTGTTCCTTTCTTAGCATGCCCTTCTAGTTAGAAGAACATGAGTCGTAAAACTAAAAATTGGAAACAAGTATTGGCTTGCATTAAGCCAAAATACAAACCCTTTCTTCTGGCATGTCAAAGCCAACAACTACTGCTGTATAAAACAAAATTTTCCACTTGACATTAAATGATATGTTTCATTTCACAGCAAAAATTATATGTTTTATTTCTTTTATTTCCTTGTTGGGAGACACAAGGAAATGAAAGGGTAGCTCTGTAATGCTGCAGAAGATGTAACTTTATTCCTGGCTTCAAATCCCAGTGTTCAGAGCATTCAATCCCATAGAAGAGCGACACTCAGACCATACTCAGCCTGAGGTAGTTTGCAACTGCATCTTCTTTCTCTCATTATAGGACTGTGGAATAAGCAAACTTCAAGTCTTTTCTATTAGAAGTGTTCTGCTGTGTATAAAATATTTCAGTAGCCAAGCCTTCAGCCTACACAGGCTTTTTGGCTTGTAACACCCTAAGCTTATATCCTAACACTTCTAAATGTGGCTATAGTGCCTGCCAGCAAGGCTCACAGCCACAGAGAGAAAACCAGCTCACTGCATTAAACCGTTTTTGCCTGCAGCTGGGAGCCCACCCCTGCTCTGTTCATTCCTTCTTTATGAAGGGAAGAAGGAGCAGCCATGTGTGGGGAAACACAAAAGGTGCAAAGGTATTACAGCTGGTGGTTGGGTCAGTGGCTCTGACCCAGGAAGAGGTGACTGGTCCAGGGAGATGGTCCCGAAAGGAATCGCCTTCCCGAGGCCCGGTGTCTTCCCTCAGCTGCTGGCAGAGGAGCCCTTGCAGAGACTGTCAGCTCTTTAGTGATTGTCAGCTCATGATTTCAGCTCAGCTCTGCAGGACAGCCTCCAGGCCAAGCCAGACCAGAGAGAGAGACAAGAGGCTCGTGTGGCTGGCTCCGCACGAAGGGAGCTTTATTGTTGGTCTGTACTCCGGCGAAGGGGAAAGCCAGGGACGACAGCTCTCTCTGTCCCACAGGGGCAGAGGCCTTAGCTTTTATAGGGATACAGGGGATGGGTGAAGGCCAATGGGTTACAAAGGATCTGCATGGGGTCTCCTAAAGGATTGTGGGTCTGTCTTTTCTCGATGTGACCAAAGTGGTTGCCTTTCCAGGGAGTCCTGCCGGGCGATTACGAAATCTCTTATCTCAGCAGAGATCCCTCCAGGGCAGGGGCTGGGAAAACCCCACAGAAAGGATTTTAGGTGTGAGAAATAAAAGCAGGCTTCAGAAAATACAGCAAAAGGATTTAGGATTCAGCTTTGCCTGTGAAAACTAGAAGAAGATACAGTTATGCAGCACCAAGGACATTAAAACAATGGTTAGGGTTTCTAGGCTTGGCCTAGATAGATTTTGGAATTGCAAAAAAATATGCTTAGCAAGACAGATAAGTTTAAGCCTTATGATGGGATATTGTGCATTGTTATGTCAAGGCATAACAAGCCAGCATTGTATTCAACAGTCGTACGTGCGCTATTATCAATTGGTTAAGGCAGCCTTCTGTAACTTTTAGAAGCATGCTGATTGGCTAAGAAACTTTTAAGAATGCTTTGCAACCGGGAAGTGTTTGGATGTCTCGGATGCATGAGCCCGGTACCATCTCTTGTGAGAGTGATGCCGAAATAAAATAATAAAAGGCTCCTGGAACGCTTGTCTGGGCTCCCCATTCCGTCTGTCAACAAGGATGCCGACAGCCATGCACTTGAGTTTCAACAGGCTTCAACTGAATTCGATGTTTATATTTTGAAAACTCAGCTGAAGCTGAGAATTGTGGCTGCTGTCCTAGTCATATCTGTAAATCTGCACTGTTTGCTAACCAGAGTTTAATGGTATTTTTGCTTTTCCTCGTGAGCTTAGCTCATGTGCAGTCTCTCTTCTTAGGAGGAACTGGTAGTGCTCACTGCCATATCACAAATAAAACTGATGCAAGCTGTAGGATGTCTTTGCCATCACGCTGCTCTCCTCATCCAAGGCAAGAAATCAAACAAATCAGTTTAACATCTTGATCAAACACAGCACAGAAAAGATGCTCTCACAGGCAGATTCCAGTTTCAGGAAGGATATTCCTGGCTCACTGTCCTCTGCCTCTCCCCTGGGATGACTTTCAGCCTGTACGAGTATTTGTCTAGTTGCTCTGTGAAGAACAAGGCTTGACTGCTAGAACTGGCCTCACACAGCAGTTCCCAGCGTGTGGCCAGAGTCAAAACAATTCAGGCCAATTGAGAAAAGGACTCTTGATCCATTTGGGCACAGGTCTCAGCTGAGAAGTAATGAATTGCAGATGGCATTCTCAGCACATCTGGAACCTGATACATCCCAGATGAGATCAGTATCTAACTGAGGGTATAACAGCTGCAGGTCAGCAGCCTCATTAGATTAAGCTTGGATTAAAAAACATAGAAATGCAGACAAGGCAAGCTCCCTGAATTAATCTTTCAGGTGCTCATCTCTGAGGCATTCAACATTGAGTCCCAGTTTTAGAACCAGGCAGATCTCTGCTCTGTGGTCCTACTGAGCAGGGGAACTGATGATGGCACAAGAGGCAGAGGTTCTTTCGCACCTTGAGAGAGCTCAACTCAAACACAGACATGCTTCTGGAGGAAATTCTGTGGATTGCTTAGTACCACATGAAGCATGAGGTTATTCACTAACACTGGATCAGATAACTGTCTTGTCTACCAGTCTTGAAAGCCTCTGTTAATAGGCTCTACAAGTACTGGGTAAACTGTTTAAGTGCTGCACTGACTTCTATCAAAAACGCCTTGGGTTCTTTTGGTGGCCATTATCTCTTGTTACTACTGTCACTTTTGAGAAGACATCAGTTTTGTCATTTCTGTTTGTTATCCCAGTAGCCTTCCATTGCTCTCATTCTATTGCCTCAATGTCCATCTCACACTGAGGGGACCAAGACTAAACACATATTTGCAGGTGCAGTTTCACAAGCAGACAGTAAGTTCCCTCTATCCACTGGCCAAACTCCTCCGAACATAGCCCACTGTGTGGTTTGCCTGATTTATTATCAGTGCGTAGGGCTGGCTTCCATTCAACTTTGTGTCCATTGTAACCTCTGCACACTCTTCAGCAGGATTGCGGCTCAAGTCAGTCAGCTCCCAGCCTCTGCTGAGGTACGGGGTTAGTCTTCCTCAGGCATGAAAATATGCACTTCCCTTCTTGAACTGCCCAAAGTTTCTGTCAAGCCAATCCTCAGGGTTAAGCTCTCCCATTCGAAGTATGCCAACTACTCTGTCCTAAGTGAGCATGCCAACAGCAGCAACAGCTTCAGCTGTAAAGAAACCCTCCAGGAAAAAATAGTTGCTAAAATCCGTAACTTTATTAGGTGGATGGAAACAGTTACTGCTTAGAGAATGACAAGTCAGTCACAGTCAGACTCAAAAGCAAAGCTATTAGAGCCTCCTATAAAGGTAACACGAGCAGTAGGTCTGTCCATCCTTTCCTTCTCCACACATGGGAAAACTGGCACAAACTGCAACACTGAAATGGTACAAGAACACTGTATAAGCCCCATTCAAACAGCAGAAGATAGATGTAAAACATGATTCCAACCAGGGCTGGTTTTCACTGTGCTGGTCAGGAGGCAGTAGGGTAACAGGAGGAAAGATTTGTGGGTAGGGAAAAAGGTTGCCTTCTGAATCTATTTGCTTAAGAGTTTATATCTCATGACATAAGATATCAGATTTGAAGATTATTTCATGCAGTTCTTGCCTCAGTGCATGACAAATTACACTGATGTGCAGGGATTCGACAAGGTCACTGTGATGGTCATGGTATACTGCACTGGAGAACACACTGGCAGTGTCACCCACAAAACTGGAAAGGTTCACCAGGTTATCATTTATTTAATGGGATGTTCCAGACAAAAAAAAACTAGAATAAATGTGATTTCCAGTATGTATATAGTTTTAAGGTCTGCATGTTCTGTATAAGCACACAATATAAAAAGCTCTATAAAACACTGAAATATCAAAACCAGAGAAACTTTTACCATATTGCATTGGTTACTAACTAGTACAGGACAAAAGAAGTCATTACCACTGTACCAAACAGAAAAAAATAGAAGAAAAAATTGTTTCAAGGATGCTTGCTAGTGAAGAGCTGCTTCACTGACTGGGTCCACCGTGAACCACAAGAAAGAGAAGAATCATTGTTTTAAAACAACATGTTCATAAAATTGTAGCAATTTACTCACAGAGAGCTTGACATCTGCATCACAAGACAAATTACAGTTTTGATCGTGCCTGTACAAACAAGCGATTTTTGACTAAAGAGGAACGGTTTGCTTTGAATTGTCACTGGTTCTCACCGTGAAGAGGAGAGAAGGAATATTTTCTGACACTACAAGCACTAGCTCCTGAACAAAATGAAGAGAACAGGAAGGATGATAGGACATAAACAGAGAGGACGAATGTGATTGTTACAGAAATGTTCCTCCATCTCCTGCAGGTGATTTGAGCTCAAGTAACTTTACAGTAAGCAGGAACATTTTTGTCATACCTCTTTTCAGAAACCATATTGATACTGCTTTCCCTTATACTGCTTCTTGTGGCTTTATGACAATTAACTTTAGTCACTTGCTCTGGTATTTAAATTGGGAGACTAGTCATCCTAAAAAATGCACCTCAGATGGTAATTCACATTACATGGGGGTGATTATGTCCCTGTTTAATCTGGGTCACAGGTCAGGAGGCATTTCCAGAATGTGAAGGTGAATGCCTACATACATGTTCACACAGGCTCACATCTCTGCTCAGACATATTGTATTTTGACTTTACATGTGACTTTTCATTAAAGGCAAGCACACAAATCAAACTGCTGACTTTGCTTAATGCAGCGAGCATCTCAAATAAGGTGACACAGAATGATGGTGCATAAATGCTTAAAATTACAATTTTCAAAATAGTAAGAGACATACTTACCTTCATTTATGCAAACATGCTGACTTGTATGATATTTTAAACAATGAATATTTGAAGTCCTGGGTATTTGCAAGACTATGGTCTTTATAGCATTGAAACAAAAAGGTTTAAAGCACCTGGAAAAATGGTAATCTGAGATTCCGAGAATGTATCTGCTTGACACTGCTACCAAAACCATAGCCTTTAAGCAGTTTAATTTAACTAAAGCAAAAAGGGTAAAAAACACTCTGACATATACACTATGTTTAGTTTGGATCCTTTGACACCTAGCTCCTATCTTGGTCTATCCTTGCCAAAGATATGATATCAGGCCCTTTTCACAACTGCAATGAAACACCTACATTCTAATTTAGAAAACTGAAATTGTCCTGAATTGCAGAAAGATAAAATAGTTCAAAATTTCAACAACTTCAATAAATGTTTAAATAGTTTAGCATTCATTCAACAAATTAAAAAAAGGCACTTTTTTCACAAAGACAGTGCAGCAGCTCTAAAGCTGGCTAGCTAACCATAAGCACAGTACTAACAAAGATATGTGGTGTGTGGAGTTTGCCAATGTGGGAAAGGCATGCAATGAGCAGCGAGTGCTTTGGCACTTACAGATTCAGATACACGGATGGTGTAAATCAGTGCAGGTTCAAAAAGCTACATTAATGTGCACTCCATGTTCGTGAACAGAAGTCAGACCAGAAATCAAAGCACTAGCCCTTTCAGTAATGCACTTTGCTGTTATACATAATGACATTACTATACAGGAGGATTTTCTTCTACCAACAACGCATATTATTTAAATTTATTATTTAAATGTATTATTTAAATTGAATTAGAAATAGCAATTTATTAGTATTTAAGAAACTGAGATGAATTCCATATGAAATCAGTGATATAAATACTACTGTGTAACTGAAGTTGTGTCTGAATCACAGATCAATGCATTTTTTATGGGTGCTCTCTTCAGAAATCAGAAGTTATTACGTCTTTTCTACTGATCTTACAGTTTCAAAAAGAAATGTGGCTAAGAATAGCCACAGAAAAGGCTAGCTTAGTTTAAATCCATCTCAAACTGAAACATTAAGGTCAGCATCAAAATACGTGGATTTGAAAATCCTTTGTTCAGTACAGGGAAAATTACTTACCATTTGAACAACCTCTCCATTACATGTATTAAGCTGTGAGTGAAGGGTGGTGCTTGTAACCACTCAGCCTGACTTCCACAGCTGAAAGGCTTCCATCAGGTCAGTACAGATCTGCTCACCGTAGTAATGGACTTGGTCCTTTTTCTTTTTTCATGGTTCCCATTCCCACCCCAAAAGCAGTTAATCATGAGGGAGCAGTATACGTGCAAACTATTTACCTTGTAAAGAATGTAAAGAATTCAATTAATGCCAAGTCCTCTGAGAATAAATTACATTGCAGTAAAGGAGCTGATGTGCTTTTCCTATTCTTGGCTCCCCAGAGCTTCTTTTGGATGTAATTAGAAAGTTAGGGCTCTTAAATGACACGATATACAAAGCTTCCTCAATTTCTGCTTAACATCCAATTCTGTCTTTGCTGAAGAGCAATCTTGAGCACATTCAAGCAACCATCCTCTTATAAAACGCTATTCCTGTATGCTGCTCTTCAAGAGCCTTTCGATGTGACTAGACTGGTAAGTAGGAACTGCAATCAATTTCCAGCTTGATACCAAGGAAAAGTTACTTATCAGGTGCTATTTATCAACTCTACAGGCTTCCTAACAGACTCTGTTATCTATCTATCAGCAATTCAGTGAAGTTACAGTGCCATTTTCTAAAAATTTATTATATTTAAATCAAAGAATCAACCAGTTTGGGATCTTGCCATTGCAGTGATAGAAGAAAGTCTGAATAATACCTAATTAAATATAACGGAGGGCTCTGCACTGTCATTTGTGATTTATGCCATGGAGCAGTCTGTGACATATGGAGATTTTATATTCTAGGTAAAATTCATTAACGGTGTGCCAGCTTATTCAACAAATGCAGCCAAACTGCTTGCCTGTGCATTAGCCTTAAGTGTAATAAAACACAGGTTACAAACAGATATGTATGGGGTTCTTCCCATCTTTTAGAAACAAAAAAAAATCATTTCTTTTGTCTGTTTTTGATGCGGGGAATTCACAAGTATGAATGGTCTGAAAGAAAGTCTGTAGATCCCAGAGCAGTAGTCCTCATCTGTGGATCACATCCAGAAACTACAGGAAGGCAAGTAAAATGAAAATACACTATCTGGTCAAGCTCATACTGTTTATTTTGGTAAAGCTGCTATCTCCATCTCCTTTCTACTGCCATCATCCTTCTGTACTCCCTTGGAGGATGAGACAAAGGTGCAGTCACAAACCCCAGCATACTTCAGGCAATTTCTCTGGCGAACATCAGAACCTTTCGTGAAAAAACTATGACACCATTGTCTGCTCTGGAGCACTAGAGTTTCCAACTAGAAAGACTGCACAGTCTCAGATATGTGTAAAACACATTAACCCATTCATCTCATAGACTATCCCAGAAGAGATTTTTGAAGACAAAAGTCTGTGCTCAAGGCGGATTCAGGGCTTTATTGTAGCATCTTCAAATAATGACTATTCAGACAATAGGTTGAAACACTTCTCTTTTGGACTTTAAGTAAGTCTTTTGAGCAGTCAGCCATGAAACTTAGGGTATAAGTATTCCCTGACAAAAAAAAAAATAAATAAAAAAAAAAAAGAAAAAGAGAAACAAAAAAAGAAAAAGAGAAACAGAAGAAAAAAAAGCTTGTCAGTTAAATGAGTTAAATGTTGTATACCAGCTCATGTTCACTAGCGAAGGTTCAAGCAGAACAAACAAAACACATCTAGACAGCACAGCACACAGGCTTAGTTCTCCTTTAATTATGCTGTGCTCTTGTGCTCTAAGACATAATTATCTTTTTTTGTGGCTTTTGCACAGTGTCTAAAGTGAAGACTGCACTGCAACGGAGAAAGGTATTTTACAACATAAACACAAAAGTGTTTATATATGTTCTAGTAAGTAGTAGGAGGGTATACGTAGGCAGGGAGCAGTATTTGAGGCTACAAAGCCTTTTGAAGTAGATGGAAGATTGCACAGGGGATAGAACACACAATGTGGGGGTACTTCATCTGCCCTGTCTATTGGGAGAGATCTCTAGATACCAACCACAGCCTTTGCAATAGAGAGGACTAGCAGGGACACTTCAAAAATTATCCAGTGAGCTAAATAAAAATACTGTAGAACATCAGAGGTCCAATGCCTTTCCTTCATTGTTTCTGAAGTGTAGACACACCCTCTGAAGCTTTTCCCACTGCCACCTTATCTTTCTTTTCCTGAAAACAAGGTAAGTGGTGCAAAGTGTGCGTGGCATTGCATTTCACCCAAGTGCCCTGGTTTCAGCCTGGCCACCAAGCCCCACACAGCCACTCACTCACTGCCTCACCAGCAGGATCGGGGAGAGAATTGGAAGGGTAAAAGAGAACTCATGGGTTGAGATACAGACAGTTTAATAGGGAAAGCTAAAGCTGCACACACAAGCACAGCAAAACAAGGAATTAATTCACTGCTTCCCATGGGCAGGCGGGTGCTCAGCCATCTCCTGGAGAGTAGAGACCCATCACACATAATGGTTATTTGGGAAGACAAACTCCAGCACTCCAAATATCTCCCCTTCCTCCTTCTTCTTCCCTACTTTTTATACTGAGCATGGCATCCTGTGGTCTGGAATATACGTTTGTTCAGTTGGGGTCACCTGTCCTGCCTGTGTCTCCTCCCAACCTCCCACGTACCAACAACTTCCTCCCCAGCATGGCTGTACAAAAACAGAAAAGGCCTTGGCTCTGCGTAAGGCCTGCTCAACAATGAAAAAAAACACCTCTATATTATCAATCCTGTGTTCAGCACAAATCCAAAACAGAGCCCTGTATTAGACACTGTGAAGAAAATTAACTCTACCTCAGCTGAAACCAGCACACCAAGAAAAAGAAACTTGGAGCATGCTTAGATTTCCTTGCAAGATATTTGACATGACTTGGTACCTTCTATGACAAGACATAATGGTTTTTAAGCTAAACCTGACATCCATACAGTAGAAAAGACACATAACAATTTCTAACAATAATGAAATAGTTTTATAACATTACTAGGCAATGTAGTACTCACTTGTTTGAATAAATTGTGTCATGATTAACCTGGTTTTGAAACATTTTCCTGCAACTAGGTAATGAGTTTGGATATTATCATGGGGAGAAAAACTAGAAGATGCACACACACAAGTAACATAATCACAAAGACTTTGTTTCCTTAGGAAGATCAAAGCAAAATATGCTTATGTGTTTCCCAAAGCTTAATGACAAAGCAGCTAATTTTTTTTTTTTAAAGAAATAGTCCAAGTCCCTATGACAGGATCTGAAGAGAGAGCTTAAAGCAATCAGAAAAAACAGTCATCTGATTAACACTGAATGCACTAACACATTTTTTAATACATATCCATATATAGGCAACTTAAAAAAATTGGCTGTTTGAGCTAACCCTTATAACTTTGGGATCTATGAATTTATGTCACTTTTTATTTGGCATTTTCAGAAGCAAGCAATGTATATTTGTTAGAATAATAAAAAATACTAATTAATGCTTGTCACTTGCAATGCCTGTGAGGAAATAGCATCAGAATATTTGGTCATATTTGAATGATCTAAATTGCTGTAAATCACACCAACAGCAAGTAAAACTCAATAAGCTCCAAATCCAAAGGTAGAACGAAAATGAAGAAGATCTGGGCTTGCCAAATGACAATAAAAAAAGATAAGAAGGAATAGTTGAGAAGTCCTCTAGAAAAAAATAGCTCCTTCTAGTCCTTGCACAGACCTCGCTGTCTTTATTTGGCTGCAATACAAGACCTGTGAAGTGACAACTAAGCTTTGAAGATAATAGTTATTTCCTTACAGTACGTTAAATGGAGATGTAATAATACACTGATCTCTAGCCCACACTGTCAGATATAGGATACAGAGGAGGGGAGGATGTGCACCTGGGAAGAGATGCACTGGAAAATTCTTCCTGTCACCACAGTATAATATAAAAGATTTGTCACACAGGCACTTACCACAACAAGCAGTGAAAAACACTAAGACTCTCACTAATACTTGTAAATCTGCAATTTGGGAGAGTGAATTAACACATTGGTGCACAGTGAGAGGAACCCGAAATTACAGTTGCTACACCCGAAGATACTGAAAAAGTTGAGCAGCAGCAGCAACAACAACCAACTGCTTGAATAAAGAAACAAAAAATCCGATTGTTTCAAAACCTGGGGCAGTTCTTTCATCACAGACATTCTCGGATATCGCTTTTTAGTCAGGAAATATGCCAGGGTTCAAGAGTCATACAGCATATGAGAATTAGAGAAAACATAAGAGAAAAATACATAAATCAAATTTTGCAAAAACCTGCATACATAAAAGCTAGTAAAGGAGTATGTGAATCAAGAAAAAGAGGATATTGAGTATTTGTCTCATAGAGAGACAAATCATAGAGAGTCTATGATCATAGAGATCATAGAGATCATAGAGAGTTAAATACATAACATCATTTATACATCATAGAGAGTTAAAAGTCAAAAAGGAAACAATGGTCCACAGACCTAGCCATAAGGACTGGCAAGCACACAGGAAAGGAAATCCTATGCCAAGTGAACTGTGGTTCTACATGCAATCTGATAATTTACAGAGATTATTGTAAAGTAAATGCAGATGTAAAAGTAGTTTACCACAGAGTGGAGCTAACAAAAACTCTGCAGCAGGGCTAATATGTAGGCCTTTGGTCACAGTTCTGTGCACATCAAGGGACTGCCATTTCAGTTTTCAAATAGCAAGAGGATTGGAAACAGGCCTGCCTCCGTTCTGCAGAAAGGCAACTTATCTGGAATACTGCATTCAATTCTAGACAGTCAAACTGGAGCAGTTCAAAAGAAACTACCACAAATGATTTTGGGGCCCGAGGGACTGATTTATGAGGAAGGATGAAAAGAATTAAATATGCATAGCTTAGCTAAGCAGTGACTAAGGAGAGAAAAGTTAACAGAAATTTAAAGAGTGAAAGGGAAAAAGAAAGGTTATATACCATAAAAATGAAGAGAATATGGAAGAATAAAATTAATTTTTTTACTGCAAATTTAGGCAGAGTACCAAGACAAAAAAAGCTCACATGGATGAGATTAACAGGTAAGATCACAAAATTCCTCATTTGGTGTACTGGGTGGACAGCCACACAAAAGTAGCAACATAGGCACAGCAGATCTATGTTTCTGACAATCAGGACAGCTCCCTCACTCAGTTCTGGCATCTCTGAATGGCCCTGTAAAGCCCTGTAAAGAGAACCCCTCAGTGAAGTGAAGAACCAACCCATGAGAATTTCTGGCATGTAAAGCCACACGACTGGCATCTGAAAGGCTTCTCTCCCTTGCACTGGGTGGGTAACTATTGGGCATGTCCTAGGTAAGCCTGGCTAAGGTTAGAAGAGCAAGGATGGTTGCTAGTCTGAGCTGGATCTTCACGGGTAAGTGACAATGAAAGCAGGTTTAGTGGCTTTCCTGACAAAAGAGTTTACAAAAGTCTCTAAGGTCACCTTCCACACCTGCCATCGAGTATTACACTTGTGGTCATATACTACTATACGACAGCTGTATGGGCATGTATATACTAGGAAACCAAAGTGAAGATAAGCATTATGACATTTGATTGTGAACACGTGCAGCAATGTCCTTTCTGGGTTAAATTACAACGGGGAAATACGGTTGATAATTCAAAGAAGCAGAAGAAGAAGAAAAAGAAGAGAAAGAAGAGAAAGAAGAGGAAAAAGAAGAAGAGAAAGAAGAAGAAAAGGATCAACTTGATCTCATTTGACCAACTGAAAAAAGCAAAGGATGTGTCAAAGGATGGACTCCTAGTCTACATGAGCACCCTTACTGAAGAAATAACGGGAAGAACATGAAAAATGCTTCACAGATGTTGATGACACTGAAGTAGAAATCAAACTGAAGTAGAAATTATTATTGCAACTCTGACATTACTGCTCACAAGACAGAAAAATGTCACTCCAAGACACAATAAATCTATATATTCATTGGAGATTAAGAGGAATTAAGTAATTTAGTTTGCCTTAAGAGCTTTACTTTTCTCGACTATGTCTATATGATTTACACATACCACTTCTGCAACTAACATCAGTACTGCAGCTAACAGAATCAAACAATTGTGTTGAAAGGAAAGCACCTGAAAAACAAGCTATTCAATTCATGTGCAATCTAAATATAAAATGTCTCTCCTTTCACATAAAATGATTGTTGAGTAAGGAATACATTGTTTTAATGTGATTTTTTAGGGTCTCCTGCAATAAACTACCTAAAGACAAAAGTACTTTTCTTCCCACAAAGAGAGAAAAAAAAAGGAAATTTCTACATGCCTGCTTCCCTCCTTCCTCAGTTTAGATGTCAACATTTACGAAACTTTTTACAGGAGAAAGCTTTGATTCCTTTTATAGTAAAGGGATCACATTTGAAAGCTATCGATTAACTTTCGAAATATGACCTTAATACATTGGTCTATTTTCTGTAGATGGCTTTACAAGGTCCCATATATATTTTATATGTCATACTTCATAACAGGATTTGCACCGAATGGGACCACAGCAGGAGTCCAGCAGCCTGAGGTGGTATGGCCCAGATCTATTGCCTGTCTACGTGCTCTGAATATGCTTCCATCTCTTCTGAAATGTCATGCTACATAGAAAGACATTCACGGTAGGATTTACAGCTGAAGATAGCAGATTTTATATTTTCCTTTTTTCCGAGAATAACATTTTTTGTTTTAAAATCAACTATGAAATGAAAGAGAGTAAAGTACACTTTCAACAGGAACATCCATATTCTAGCTGGATGAAAAGCTACGAATAAATGACCAAGTGCTCTTCCACTTGTGTGTGGTGCCCTCCTGTCCACACTCCTTGCCAGGTCCCATTCTTACTGGTCAAAAAGAGGTTTAAAGTGGACTTGGTCAGGGCTCTCTAAATCACCTTACAGACAGGGGAAGTTGTCAGGGACTGTTGTCTTTCAGGGTACAAGAATGGCACTGGCAAGAAAACCAGTTCAGGCCATACTACTTGCATTTGTTTTCTGCAAGTGACAACAGACTGACCCATCTCTTGGCTGAGGGGATGTGCAGTAGTCAAAACAGTAGAACTTGCAGACTCCTCTTAGCAGGTCTTATACTGCTTTTCTTTTCACTGAAGGCATTTGCTCAAAAGCAAACAAATGGAAAATACATCTTGTAATAAATTATCAAGCAACATTTTTTTTAATTGGGGGTGCTCCTTTATGATCTATTAAAAAACTTGCAACTCTTTATTTGCTCCAAATCAAACTAAGCTTTTGCTGACTTATTTATTTTCATTTGTTTAAGAACAAATTAGAATTAGTTCAATCTCAGATTTCACTTGCTTTAAAATAATCATGTTTATACTGTTGCAATTTTGATTCAGGTGTTAATTGAATTATCTACAAATATTTTCTGTTTGGTTTTATAACTTAGAAACTGTGCAAAATTCACCGTGATACAGTATATTAATTTTTATGAGACAAGAAAAAAAAAGTGATTATTTGGAACTTTCCATCAAGAACTGATTGAAAACATGTCTTCTAGTCTCAAAATTTTCAAAAACTTTTTGAGGAAAAGTGGCTATATTGCTACAATTTCATAAATAGAAATAGAGAGGTTGGGGGGGTTGTGTTATTCGTTTGGGGTTCTTTTCTGCTCTCGGTTCTTGCAGCAATCTTCTCAAAAACATAATATCAGAATCTGAAGCTTCACACATGCTGTGCCAATATGGTGAGAAAATATGGTACTTTGACCTTTATAATCTTCATTCATCTTATTTTTAGGGTGGCTAGATTTCTTTGCTGTTTGCAGAATAACTACATTAGAAGAAAAAAGCACTCCAAATACCAAAATTATATGGAATGTCTTTATAATTTCCTTACAAGCCGTCAGTGAAGTTTTCCACAAAAGTGCTGATTTTTCTCTTTACTGACAGATTTTTTACAGTGGCAAACAAAATAATGACAAAAATTAATTGGTGGATGACTGCGATTTCCACTAAAATACTATAAATAGAACATATTTTTAGTAGAATACAAAGCTGGAAATGTTATAGTCTTCAATTGTCCAAGTTAATACTGCTCCTTTTGCTGTTATTTCAAAGTGTATTTTTCCAAATACCAATTTAATGTAAAACTTCATCTTAATATAATTATCAAATGTTATTCTATGTGGTTGCCATTGTTAGGAAAGTTGGTGTTACTGTGAGGTAAGTTTTATTTATTGGAAACCCACTTAGCAAATTATTAGACTACGATTACAAATGTGCCAAGATAATTGGCTTATTGCCAGCTCAAAATACATTTTTCTAACTATCATTTTCTATGTCTGCATACTGATATAAAAAGTTATTTTTTATCTCTTTCCTGGCACCCAGTGTCATGAGTCTAGAACTTTTCAATATTTAGATGAGGTAGAAAATTAGTTCAAATTAAAAAAATCATGTTGTGTTTCTGTCATTGTCATGTGAACTCAGGAACTGGAGAATAAAAATAGATGAATACATCTAGAATCATCTGCTGGTACAGACATACTGGCATTCATAGGTGGTAAATAATATCCTATTTTCCTGTTGTCCTCCACTTATCCTGTGATGACAGTGAGAGACAGAGAGATAAAAAGTGTAATAGAAGTAAAAATATTCTAGCTGTGGCTCTATTTGTATTAAGGTTGGTAAGATAAAACCCATTTGTTCTTAACTGAATAATTAAAAACCTAATTTTTTAGATATCTTTCATGACACCTGAATTATCACGTAATTTTTTTAAAAAGTTTGCACTGCATATCACTGATACATCAGACACATTTAGTCTGTCAAAATGGAATAAGAAATACCATGTCTTGTATTAGCATTCTTTTATGTATTTTTACAGTATAAGCTTCTCAAACAAATACCTTTCATCAAAATCTCTTTACTCCCCTGGAATTGCTTTATGTGCCTTCACAAGACCTCAAAACTCCCAAGCAGTGGTTCATTTCACAGAGGCACTCCTGCTCTTTCACGATTCCCAGGGCAGATGGCTCCTGACTCTGCCTCCCAGCCTCATTTCCAGCAGGCAGGATCATTCAGTCATGCTAAGCATCTCATTTCAGTAACAATCTTAACCTCATGCCACAGGTCACAGTGTTATGAGCATGTACAAGGAAAAGGAATTTTTCCCTGCAGCCATGGCATACTTAGCTCTGTTATTGCAGAAATAAACCATGTCATGAGAGTTAGCAGACACTGTCATGAACTATCAACCAAATAAACGGGAGAGGTGTTGAATAAAGACTGTCACAGACATCTTGCTTCGTTTACACCTCCCATTCCCACCACCTGCATAATTTTTACTATTTTGTCCCTTGAGCTCCTCATTGGAGGCAGAGGACATGTCCAAGAAGATGTCAGAATTCTCTGGGACACCAGAATATACAATAAATAAATTAATATCATCTCCTACCCAATGCTGGAATAGAAGAAATCCTGCTCATGGGAAGAAGAAAACACTTCCAAGAATTTGCTAGTACTCTTACGTCACTAGCCACCCAGTGTGACAGAATACCTGTGTGTCACTGTCACTTGGGTTATCACACATCCCGCACGTGTTGCCACAGAGGTAAAGGGTTCCTGTGTCACAGACCAACTACGGGTCTCCAATTTTTCTTTTCAGTCTCCTCTTCTCTTCTTATTTGGTCTAAACTACAGTAACTCACTCTACTGAAGCACAGATGAAAGTTTACTGTCTCACAGTAAGAAAGCTGACACGAAGGTATCATATGTTGTACCCACAGTATTACTTCTCCATCCATGGGAGAATCAAGTTCAAGTCTCCATCCTCTGAAAACTGAAACTCGTGTATCGTATCACATCTTTCCCCAACCCTTTCCAAGCTGCATAAGGTTGAGATAGAGCTATGACTTCATGTACAAACCTTGCCATGTAGTCAGGTCCTGATGGTAGTAAGGGATAGAAATTGAAGCAAATTATTATGTTTATTTTATATCTTGTTTCAAATCCTGAATTAAATTTATCAATAAACATCTAATTAGTATTTCCATCCCAGATCTCTGAAGGTATTGAGCTGTAACACAGCACTATTCAATGGGTTTTAATTCATACAAAGGATTTAAAGGAATTGGAAACAGAGGTAAACCAGAAAGAACAGAAGTAGAGGCTGATGTTCAGATTTGATGATCCTAATGTTTGGATAAATTCACTTGGCTTGGACTTCCACCCGGCATGACTATAACTCCTTATATATAGCAAGGTTTTAATTCTGTTTGCAGTAATGCACCTCTATAGCATTTGCAGTGGAAAACAGACTCTGGAGTAACAAACTTTTAAGCCCCTTTGATAGAGCACCATTTTTCTTAGTTACCTTTCCAGATCCCTCAGAGGAAGTCCAGAGCAAAGGTGGAAAACCACTGCCATAACACGTAAATTATGCTATTTATATCATAACTAGATATACAAGGGAGAGAAGACAGCAGCAAGGTGCTGCCTAATTTTCAAAATTACACTCATTTGTACAGCCTGTCACACAAATCATCGAGATAAAATGGTACCCTGCAGCTGGCAGATAATATGTGATACTCTCCTGCAAACCTCTGTTCTCTTCTAAATACTCATGCTCACAGATTGCCAAGGATTAGCTACTAGCACAGACAGAGACAGCTCTGAGCAGCAGAGATACTTGGCTGCAAAAAGGAGATGGGCACAAGTAGGGACAACATGAGCTGCTCCAACAGGCAGACACACATTCAGCTTGTGTGTTACATGCTGCAGGTGCCAGCTAAAGACAACAGGATGGCTGCACCAGGCGCAGTTCCAGAGTATTACTGGGATGAAAGACCTCACTGGGCATGGTCCCAGAAAATCTGGTTTGACCATGCAGCTACCCCTGCTCAGAGCAGGAGGGAGTATCCAGAGAATGGCAACAGAGCTGGAGAAGAGTCAGAAGCACAAGTCTTACAAGGAGCAGCTGAGGGAGGTGGGTTGTTTAACCTGGAGAAAAGGAAGCTCAGGGGACACCTTATTGCTCTCTACAATTGTCTTAGAGGAGGCTGTAATGAGTCTCTTCTCCCATGTAACAAGAGATAGGAGAAGGAGAAATGCCCTTAAGTTGTGCCAGAGGAGGTTTAGATTGGATATTAGGAAAAATTACTTCACTGTAAGGGCGATCAACACAGGAACAGTCTGCCCAGGGATTGGTTGAATCACAATCCCTGGAACTGTTCAAAAAATGTGTAGATACGGTGCTTAGGGATGTGGTTTAGTGATGGATATGGCAGTGTTAGGTTAATGGTTGGACTCCATGATCCTAGAGGTCTTTTCCAACATTAACGATTTTAGGAGTCTATGGTGGACTGGAGACGTTTCAAAGTTGGATCTTTCCAGCCTGAAATGTCTTACGACAAGATGATGACTTATATGGTGAAGTATATCTCATTTTCACAGCCTTCTAATGGGAGCAATGCACTGAAAAAAATGAAAGAATGTTATTAAAATTGTACTAACATCACTGGAGAATAGCTATACCCCTTCTCAGCGTTACATCTTTCTGATATACAGAAATCATCGGTGAAATGAATTAAAGCAAAGCGAGGTGTGAAGAGTCACTTTCTGACCACTGTGAGATTCAGCTGTTCTCAGCACATCTCAGAGCACTGCTGGCGCTGCAACTGCGCACGCAGCCCTGGCCCATCTCTGATGCCAGCTGTCTGCCAAACACAGATCTCTGCAACATATTGACATGTTAAGTCAAATAATAACGCTCAGGGGAGCATTGAAGAGGAAGTTCTTCTCCTTCAGTAATTACAGGTGGAAACGGAAGCACTTTTGCCAATTCTGAGAAGCACAGGCAGTGATAAAACCTCCTCTCAGGCTCCAGCCAGTATCTGTTGTCTTCTAAAGCCACTATTTGGAAAGAAAAGAGCTGTGTGATAAAACACCCCAATTTACTGAGAAATCACTAATCAAAATTCCAAATCTGAAAAAGAGGAAACAAGTATTATTGACAAAACTGATGCTGTACATTCACATTTCCCTCTGCTGTGTTTTAGTCCTTCACCTCTGCAATCAATGTGATGAACATCCCAATTTGTCATTATTTGCTCCCTTTTAACACAAGAACCTCAGGGTCATCCTCATATCTTTCCTAGAGTTTCACTGAAGAGTTACTTATTTAATATGCTATTGACACTCACATGCCTACACAAACTTGCTGGAATTTCACTTTAAGAGTAATTTTAAAGTGAATAAAGACCAAACAATACTTTTTTGACATCATCAAGATAGTTATTATGTTGCAAATTCCTCATTTGCATTTATCAAATCTCAATACAAGCTCGAAGATTTATTCCTAGAATGCACCCTTGGAACTGTACAATAAAACTAATCTGTGCTTCTCCCCATGAACAGGGAATTGTAACTCCCACTAGTATTAAAAGCAGTCCATACACAAGTCCCATTGAATCCAGACAAGAGGAAACTCACATAAATAATTTTTCCTTGAATTACTAAAATACTTCCAGAGCACCTTAATTTCATATTAAGACAGCAAAGAACCACATTACTCATTTATTAACTATAATACAGTGTCTTAGAAATAGTTTTAAAATGTCCTTGGTATGCTTAAGTCATCAAAGACTAGAGTCTCGAGAGAAAACCTTTTACAGCAATCTGCTGTTTGACATGTAAAAACTGTGCCATAATCACTAAAGTCTGAAGTTTTTTAAGTCCTTCAGTAAAAAATATTTATGGCTATCAAACTATTGCTGGCTGTCCAAAATAAGTATCTAAAGAATAATTCATTTCTCTGATGAAAACCCAGCAATTTCCACTCAGTTCCTGGATGCCTTCAAAGGCAAATCCTAGAAGATTGAAAAATGTGCAGCTAGGAAGACAAGCAACCTTAAAAAAAAAAAAAATGCTGTTAGGAATTTCCTCTGCAATGAATCAAATACATTTAGCACAGATCCCAATTTCAGGATGTCTTTAAGGAGGCAGCTTACATGATTCAAGGTTAAAAGTTCATTATTAATTTTTTAATTCTGTCACACTGAATAGCTAAATATTCTGATAAAGAGAGGATACAAGCACTTGATCTACAGTAGATGATGAGCTGGGCTCATAATTATAAAGCTATTCTCATTTGTATACCCTTGCAAAGTGTGAGAGCCATGTTCCAAGGTTGTCCTTAAAGGCGTCCTTAACATAATGCTGTGAATGACATTTCTTCTTTTTGGACATTACATTCTTTGGTAATTAATTTAAACAAAAGTTTTACAAGCTGATCATTACGAAGTTCCAAATGAGAGCATTATTACACACACAATGAAGTTACCTCTGAACAGAGGAGAGAAAGAAATCCCGGGCTCTGCCTGTATATTCACATGCAAAGTAACAACTCCCCTTCCCCACTACTATGTTGACATCATGCAGCATCTGCCTTCGACTTTTTGCATATGTAATGAAAAGACACACCTCAGAAAATAAAAAGACAGTTTTAAAAGCAAAATAACCACTTTGTTACTTACAGCATTTGATAAAATGGTAATGAGACATTCTTTCATCTCAGGCTGTAGTCTTGCTACAGGTTTCAGCATTCTCTTCTGCTACAACTGTCATGCCCAGAAAATGCATTATTTAAAGCCCTTCCTCAGGTATCCAGTACACCTCAGAATACATTATTGAATGTAGGTTCTGTTCCAGGATCTTGCAGAGGCTTCCAAGTCACCCTCACCCGGCTGCTGGAGTTACGATAAACCTCTGTTCGTCTTGAACCATGACTACTGCACGTGCTATTGTAGCACAACTGATTGACACCGCTCCTAATCCCACATCCCCAGGAATAGAAGGATTTAATTGGTGTGCACTTGCAGACACATTCTTCCAGCACTGAGGTGTGCTGCTGCACTGCGGCTTTCACAGTCCTGCCAGTTAATGGCTTTTCAATAGCTTTCAAATGGCAGCAAACTAAGCCTGATGAGTGGGCTCGAATGAAATAGCAGAACAGGGGGATCTTAAATTTTATTTGTGCATGTTGTTCGTGTGCCAAATGCAACCAGATTTTTAGCTAGTACTAAACCAGGATTATTTTTAGTTGCCACCAGTTGCTGTGTGAATAGGAAATTGATATAGGTTGCCAAAAATAACCATCTTTCAGCATCACAGATCATTTTTCAGTATATTATAAGGTAAAAATCAGGATAGAGCTTACGGCCATCTTCAGACTCTCATAGTTTATGCATGGATTAATTTACATTGAGCTAAAAACATGCTTGTGTGTACATTCCTTGATATGTTCCTGTTCAACCATTTCTTTGTATTACATTGCATCTTTTTCACAGATGGAATATTTATGACAGGAGAAAAAAACTGCAAGCTCTGCATGGTTTATATCATAATTATGCGCATGTTATCTAATGACATTTAAATCACTGATTGTAAGACAAAAAGCCTAAGAAAATGCATCACTAAGAACAAGTCCATACAATTATTTATCACACTGTAGAATAACAAGTCAATGTACACTGACGCATTGCCCGGTTTCAGATTAAGGGCACACAAAAGGCAGACCTGCATTGTATTTTAAACATCCAGGCTGCAGCATCCTCTGAGAACAATTCCTGCGTTACTTTGCCAGGAACTGTTACCCATGAATTTGGTTACTACTTCTGAGAAACCTACAGCTGAACTACAGCAAAATATTTTTATAATATCAAAAAATAATTTAAGAAAACTGTGCTCAGTGAAGACCTCCATTTGCTTATCATGCATCACGCTTACCACAGTCAACACTTCACTAAGTGAGAGCTCTTGCAAAGGAAAACTGATGGCCCAGACATATTTAAATCTTTTATTCATCTGAAAGGGTTCTCACCTACTATTTTGTATACATAACACTTTTAACAGCTACAAAGTGTTAAAAGAACTACAAAGGAAAAAGGCTCTAACTAACTAGTGAGGATCACTAATTCAGATTCTATTAACTATTCTACAAAGTTCCCACAAGGGCAGAAAGATATATATTCACAGACTTCCAGTGATCCATTAGCAAAACCCTTAGGTGAAATCTCTCAGCTCCTAACAGCCATGTATTTCACATCTGGTTTTAAGTAAAATATGCACAGCGATTCTTTTACAGAACTAATTATTTAGGTGTTTTGGTTTTTTTCCTGAAAACATAGTTTTCCAGAAGAAAGTGAAAAAAATATCAAGAAATAACCTGAGGGAAATAGGGATAAATTATATAAAACATAGTACAGTAATTACTTTACCATGGAAACTTTTTTTACTGTAAAGCTCAGAAGTCCAAAGTAATTAAATCTATCCAGACTGTCTTTCACACCTGTACAACACAAAGCCAGTTTGGGCCATATGGCTTATAAAATAAACATACAGAGTGTTTTAAGAGGCAATGTTAGTCATAGTTCATGAGCAAGTGTCAAGTAATCTGACAAAAAGGCTTTTGAGCAATACTTTTCAGTGGAGACATTTGTGACAGGTTCATCTCTGGTGGTACTGTCAGGCAAACAGACTGCTGTGTCTAATAACATCACGCTTCACCATCCCACACTGGTTAAAACAAGGAGCATCTCAGTAAACACTGGTCAATGGGAGAAATGGACAAATGATGCTTTTCAGCAGACAGACATAAAAGGAAGAAAAAGCATCTGATTTTGGCTTGAACAAAATGTGAAGAAAAAGTACTTGGATCTGTCTCATTTCAGATTGTAATATATGTAATTATGTCTTGAATTGCCATAGTAAAAATTTAGGATGGTGGAACTTAATAGCATTTATGTGACAGGCTAGAATACATCCTCCATCCTGCAAGGAATGAGAGAGAGAATTCAATCAGGCTCAATGCAAGGTCCTGCATGCAGGTCGGGGCAGCCCCCAGTATCAGTACAGTCTGAGGGATGAAGGGATTGGGAGCAGCCCTGCTGAGAAAGACTGGGAGTTAGTGGTGGATGAAAAGCTGGACATGAGCCAGCAATGTGTGCTTGCAGCCCAGATAGACAACTGTGTCCTGGGCTGCACCAAAAGAAACACGGCCGAGAGAGATGATCCTGTCCCTCTTCTCTGCCCTCATGAGACCCCATTCCTGGAAACATTCAAGGCCAGGCTGGACAGGGCTCTGAGCAACTTGATCAAGTTGAAGGTGACCCTGCTCATTGCAGATGAAGGTTGGACTAGATGACCTTTAAATGTCCCTTTCAATCCAAAATGTTCTATGAGTCTACATCCTTTACAGAGAGCATTAAGGTACAGGACAGACTCTTGAATGCTGCAAGCCATTGATATTTGCATCAGACAAACTGGGAACAGTTCTGCTGTCTATATGGCTAACACAGCTCTGATTTCTGCTCTCCTAACATGCACTAGTCCATGTCATCAGGGAAGAATGTGGGACTGTGACAAAGGAGGGTTGCAATGCTACCCCACAGCTTGGGTCTGTGCCCTTCAGCTGGACTGCTGGACTATGCGAGCCCATGGGCAGCACGTACTCACCTGCAGCAGGGCACTGTGCACTTTCCCATTCTCCGGGGGTCTGTGTGCCAAAAATATGTGGCCAGTTGCTCAAGTATGAGTAACAGCCTCCAGACGAACGGAGAAAAGGCACAAACTTCTCAAGAGGTGACACCTGGCAGATGGCAACGTCAACATATAATTTAGAATACCATGTTTCTTTTTTGTTTGTTTTTAAATTATATAACATATTTAGTTTTATTACATGGGTAATTATTATTAATGGGTTTTGAAAAAGAAGTGAAAGCATAAATGAAAAGAAAACATGGAAAGCATTGTATATTGCTGTCAGCATGAAGGTCTGACACACTGAAGGGCAGCATTAAAGAGAAATAAGAACAATGGATAAGTGCAAGTGCAGAGACAGGATGAACCTCCAGAAGTGGCAGCTAAACTTGAGGCAAAAGGAAGACACAACAGGAATACTTAAGAAGCCACAATCTGGTTGACCTGCTGGAGAGACACATTATTTCCACTGCAATCTTTTACTAGGCTGGAGTGTAGAGGAAGAACAAACAGAGAAGAAACCACAATAGTGGTGAGTTGTCCATGTCATAAACAAAGATTTCAAGTATAAGGAAAAAAAGAAAGACTTAGTTTTCTGGAATGACTCTGAAGGAGGGAATACATCATTGTCTGATTTTACAAAAAAAATTTTTTATTCACAAAAAAGGGGTAGTAGCCATGTTAGGTATTTCTTCCTGACTGAACTCCAGCAAAAATTCAAAAAAATATATAAATAACACTTACAATCTGACCATATAAACGATGGAATTGTATCTAAACAACCTCTAAGGACATTGTAAAACTACTTTCTCTAAAGTAAAGGTAACACCAGCACATTTTCAATCACAGCTCCAGTGGTTCTATAAAGACTACACCAGTGTTTAAGTGTACAAAAAGACACAAATACTCTTGGACTGGGAACAAAGACTGAGCTGGTATTAAACTTGATGATAAAACACTTAATGTATTTGATTTTGTCCAGCTTAGCAAAAATAGTGATAAAATAGAATCAAGGTCAGAAAACAAGATATGTTTTGTTATGTTATATGTTTCCAGCTCTTCTGGAAAAATTCCTTGCCACCTCTCCCCATAGAGAAAAACCAGCCAATTTAATGCTTTGTACAAATTCAGCATTCAATGAAATTACAGAGTTATTTAAAGAGAACCTTGGAACCGGTCAGCCAGCACTAGGATAGCTCTTTTTCTTAGGATAAACACCCATTTAGGGATCACCATCGCAGAGTAGACCCTGCTTTCATATTTCAATTTCCAAGGCTCAGACACTGACTTAGAAGAAGCAACTATGAAGTGCTTCCTACAATAACCTAGCAAACAAGAATGCTTTAAAATAAAGTTTTGCTGTCAAGAACTGACCCACTGTATTGTACTCATGTTGTGTAAGTATTTTGTTACTGCTCCAGTGTCTCCCAGTGTCACAAAAAAATGAACATTTAATAATTTTATCATCTTAGTATTTTGTATTTCACATATAACATATAAGATTTGATAGAGATATGCAGAACTACCCAAAAGCAATTTGAATAACGAGAAAAACACCACAACTACTCGTTTTAAATACATGACAGATGCTCCCCATTTATGCCATTTTTGTTCAGTGCAGTAAAGCTTATCATATTCCTTCAGATGTTACAACTTCATTGCACGACTTATGGGTTTAGGGCTGCAGACAAAAAACGTGGAATGCAGAGTAACATTGACATGGCTCATATGTTTTGACAAGTCATACTGCTTAGCAATCAAACCTTGGCCATTCTATCCAGCTGCCAACAAGCCACCCTTCACATAACATCTGGTAGTTGTATGCTTTATCAGGAAGCTGGGATGAGCCATAGCAGATGTAGATACTTAGCAAGAAGGACTCTGTACTAATTTTCTCTACATGAGTCACAGCAGAACAAAACACAGCAGTTTCTCCAAATAAATTTTTATATGAACTTGCATGTAAGATGGATGTGATGTTTGCTCCAGAGATAGCAGCAACAAAACAAATCCAATCACTCAATCAATCACTCACAGTGTGGCTGACCTCTAGAGAACCAGATGACTTTTCATTTTCTCTTCCCTCTTCCCTTCCTCTAAATTTTGCACCCTTTCCTTCTTTCCCATTTCATTGGAAATGCCTTGATTTCTCAGGAAGCTGGCAATTTTCCTCCCATTCTTCTACATGGAGATTGAGAAAAGTTAAAAAAAATTGTTTTTCTTCATCCCTCTATACTGTTGTAACTGAAATATGGGTGGACTATTCTGTAATTATTCTTCAATGTGTTGAAAATAGTAGGTTAAAATCACAGGTTATTATTACCCAGTACTGATGGTTTGCAAAATTACCAGAAGTCATGTGCCACTTGAAAGTACTACTTGCTTCCTGCCATGCCCAAAACGACAATTTTTTAGGCTCTAAGTCTGTCTAGCATTTCCTTAACTGAATGAGATGACGAAGCTCTCACTTGTTGTGGGAGAGCCTAGAACAGAGGTAATAACAAAGCCAAATACAAGAAGAAATCCCAATAGTCTCAAATATGGTTAGGCTTTTGTTGGGCCCCGGTAGTGACTTGATAATTAACTTCTTTATTACAATGTGTGAATATGCTGTTTAAAATTAGATTTCTTACTAGATTTGATGAAAGACAGCTACAGAGAGAAGCTGCAGACATTTTATATGCAAAGCCCCTTACGAGACTGAAAAGAAATTACCAAGACATGTTAAAATGATAAGCAGAAAAACATGACAGCCATCACAATGCCCAGACATAAAAAAAAAATTTTAAAAGTCCATTAATTTTCATGTAAAAAGTTATTATATGATCAGATAGATTTTTTTGAAGTTTATAATATTCGGGAAGAAATAGACAAGAACAGTTCAACATGAAAAAAGTACCTGCTATCCTCTCGATAATTAGTAAATGTGATGACCCATTGTATTGTACCCCTCATTTTTTTCTTTTCTAATTGGCTTGATCATTTTAAAACAAGGAGACAAATAATGACCGTACTACTACATGCATAAAAAGTCAAGAGTAGACCAGAGGAATTTGTGTATGCTTTGTGAGGGCAAATGTTACTACAGCAATGTAAATCTTGAAGTATAAGTAGGGAAAACTTGAAAGGACTGCAGAAAGACTTAAATTGAGATAAATGTTATTCCTAATTTAGGAAAAAATTAACTTGGACAGCTGCAAAAGCCAAAGAAGTAAGTGACAGAATCAGATTCTTCTGGGGCACTAGGACAGCACAGAGGACAGGGTGGCAATTTTAGAAATTTTAAAAATTATTCTAATACTTGGTGTCTTAAAGAGGAAAAAATAAAAAGAACTGATGTTGAAGATTTATAAAGGGGCGGTAAAGTGACAGTATTTTAAATTAGTCAACTATGACATTCAAAAAACCTACCAAAACAAAACCACATGTGCCATATGCAGGTGCTATAGATCAAGACCAGAATGAATTTAAGTTTAAACTGAGATTACAAGATACTAAAGGGAGTTCTGTAGATACAACATGAATATTGGATAACTGACAATTATTGTGCTAACAGTTATGCTGTACATCGCTGTTTCAAAAACAAAATACAACATTATTAAATTATATAAAAGACAATCTGAAAAGCAAAGACTAAACCTAGGCAAAAAAAGCTACCCAAGGCTTATTTTGTTTTCTGATTTTTCTACTGTCCATTTTATCTCCCGCTAAATACAATACCACTTCTTTTTCCCAGCCTTTCTGCACTTCATTATTCATGTAACTCAGCCCAGGTTGTTAATGCATATTTGTCTTACAGAGTGTTCTTATGAAGCACAGAGAAAATGGGAGGGAAGGGATGCAAGGTATGGAAAACTACATGTCACTTTTTTTAAATTGACTGCGCTACCATATGTGCACAGTGTTGCAACATGCAGCTGGGATGGACTGTGTTTCTGCACCTTCTTCAGTCTCTAATGTTTATATTTACTTATTTCCTCTTTTTTTCTTTGTCTGTGTCAACGTGTAAAGAATTCATCATTCTGACCACAAGGACGAGGTGAGAGTCCCAGTTGATAAGAGCAAAAATCAAATCAAAGGGTACGATGGTAAGAACATTTGACATGATATGAGTTACCATGATATTGCTTGAAGATGACATGGACAAGTCCATAAGCTCACTGAAGAGAGGCATGCAGAATTTACTGCACAAGTGAGAGATGTAGAATTTACTGCACTCTGCTCAAACATGATAGAACTACATCTCATTCTCAAATTAGCAAAGAATAGATAAGGACCTAACAAGAATTAGGCAGCTGCTATGGAAAGAAAGGGGAAATGAGAAAAATATATGAAAGAAGCAAAGAAACAGAGGTACACAAAGATGACTATTAAAGGCACTGATTTATAGGTATGTCCAAGCAACAGTAAGAAAGCAGTAAATTGATATAATTTTAATAAAATTATCTGAGGTTGAAAAAAGGGCAGTCAGTGAGGCAGGTTAAAACAAAGGCAGTCAGAAAGATGGTAGAAAAGAACTTCTTCCAGTGAGGAGTGGACAGATCACAGCTGAGATGCCAATGAGAAAGAACAAAAAAAAGGGAGGATTCTCCAAACACAGACTAAGAATGATGTGAAGAGCACTGAGGATAAATCAATAAACACAAGATGCTTGATAATCAGTTCCTTCAAACAGAAATAACTGAAATATTCAGGCTAGATCTTTGTGTTTCGTACAAACATGAAAAATAAAGGCAAAACTCATGAAGTCAGCAAACAGCTGGTTTACACACGAACCAGTAAAGAGTAAGGCATCTTTGTACAGTTACTGCACATACCACTAGAGCCATCAGTAACCAATAAGTTCAATAAATTCACCACGAGCTGAATTTTTTTAAAATTCAGAGAACTGGAACCCAGTTTTCCTATTTTATAATAATATACTTGTTATATTTCACTCCTCATGATCTGAAACCCTGTGGAACTTATTCTTAGAGTACATTCACTTTTTACTCCAATGGCTGGCTGTTCATAACAAGCAGAAGATTAATTTCTTTGCTCTCAAATGAACTTACTCTTTTAATAAAGCACTATATTACAAAAGTAGTTATTATTCTAATTTTGTTTTCTTGAAAATACAGTAGTAATTATCTTTTATTTCAAACAGAAAAGGACACCTGAGAAAGTCAAAAAAAGAAATGTACGAGTATAATAGGGTAAAACATTTCTACAAAGAAGAATTATCCATCAGGGTAAATCATGTCATTCCAAAGAATTTATAAGCCTTTTTTGTTTGGTTGGGTTTGTTTGCTTTCATTTATAGGGGAGTTTTCCTTCAGAAAGAAAAGAAGTATTCAGCACCTTGCCATCCTGGCAGAGGGCAAATCTGCACAAGAAATTATTTCCTTCACCCGTCAGCAAAATACCTTATGCTGAAATCTCAATGCATTGCCACTCAACTAAATTCTTAGGAGAAGAGAAAGCCACACAAGTTGGTGGCATCTATAAACCATTCTTTGATTCTTAGATTCTAACCTCAAAATCAGCAGGGGTTCTGTTACTGCCTTCAAAGGATGCAAAGTGAAACACTTTAAAGCAAATGACCTAATACTATAGGAAAATGACATAAATGAGTTATCTTGGAAAAAATAATTAGCAATTACGCATAGCACACCAAGACTAATTTGCTTAACATCTCCCAAATGCTCCTGTTATAGTTGGTGTTAACTGGAGACTATGCATTTATCCACTTCGTAGTATCTTTGTCATTTCCAAACCGCTTTTCCTTATATTTACCAACATATTTCTGTCATATTTGAGGACAACATACAACATAGCAGTAGGCAATGCTAATTTGACTAGAGAAATTAGTGGGATTTTTTTTCGCCAAATCTAGTTCCAGCCTTTTATTGCCTTGGCTGAAGTCAAGAGTGGATCAGCACCTTTTACTATCAATCCTTGTAAATATTCCATCTATGTAAATCAAACATTTAGTTGGCATAGGTTTATTGAATTATGTATATTTTAAGGAGAAAAATAATTACATCTACTAAAAATATCAAAATATCAAATATATTTGCTGAACATAATTACATGTTTGAATGTAACACATATTTAGAGTATTTGCTAAGGACAGTTTCATATTAGGATGCATTTAATCATCAGAAGCAAATTTCAAAAATGGACTTTGAACATATGAACACAACCATAAAGGCTTAGCACACAGACACACCAACAATAAGATGGAAAGTTCAAATGCTTTGTGATATTACCTTTTTTTTTTAATGTGTGTCTCTGACCTTTTTCTCCTTTTGATTAGAATACCATACATAATAGAGAAGACAAATTATAGACTGCTTTCTGAAGTTCAATCTGAAATGCACAACCACATTTAGAATACCTCAAAACTGGTATAGGTAAAGAGTGAGTAAACAGGGTCCTTCAAAGACTAACTTAGGAGATCATATAACCTATATAAAAGATGATAGAAAAATATGATTCAGTAGATTATTTCACAGTGAGCCTGGGGGTGACAAGGCAGGTGAGAAGATTTTCTTCACTGTGTTAAGGTGCTGATGATGGACATATGGAAGACAGCTCCTGATGTGCCAAAGGGACACCATATGTCAGGAGGGTTGAGGAACTACAACCTGGATAAATGACATTAATACACTCCAAAGAATTATAAATGTGACTGTGACCCCTGCAGACAACAACAACAACAACAACAAAAAAAAAAAAAAAAAAAAAAAAAAAAAAAAAAAAAGAAAAAATATATGTGCTAAAAGTTGGTGCAATCTAATGAATGCAATCTGAGACACTAGGCAAAAAAGTAATGCCCTTAACAATGCAGATCAGGAAATCTGCAATCTGCAGCAAATTAACCACATAGAAGGAAGGAGGTTTTTCAGATTTCAACTTTTTTGAGAAAAAAATTAATAGCTAATTTTTATTCTGCTGGTGTTTTTCTTTCTTGTTGTTTCCTCTGTTTTTGGTATAAATGTTTGAAACTATAATCTATTTTGCATGTTATATATCTGTTTACAATTATCTGAAACTAAAAGCAAGTTCAAGGTAGTTAGCCAACATCAAAGAACTTGTAATTAGTCAACACGATCATGATTTTAATACAGGAGGTAAAAGGTCTCTGTAGTGAGCATCTAAGTTTTCAGCATAGGCAAGCACACCACTAGAAGCCATAGCTGTCTGACGGCTACCTCACATTGCTCCTCAGAGGAGCCGCAGCCCCTGGCTCCCCACTGATCCTCCACCTGTAAACTGAGAGCCCTGCAGCTCCCCAAGATGCTCTCTGGCATGTTGCAAGCAATAACAAGGAGTGGAAACAGACCAAGGAGCTAAAAAATGCTTTCCTTGAAACAGATGCATGAAAAGAGCAAGGTGCGCCCAGGTTGTCTCAGCTACTGAACACAGAGATCCTGCTACTCTTTTCCAACAAATAAGCCAATGATAAACAGCTGGAAGCTACCACCTTCTTCACAGACCTTTTTTCTTTCTCTTGATTTTTCCCCACACTACACAGTGGACAAAGAAATGCTTTCCTCCCCAAATATGGCTTTTTAAAGTCCAGCTTTTAAACAACCAATGTTGAAGGATTTAGCTATTCTCTGATTTGAGGCAGTTTGTATTGCACTCTTCTGGCTTTTTTCCATACGATCATGCCTGGAGACTCAACAATACTTTTTTCCTATTTTATCAGCAGGATACCAAGAAAAGGTGCTAAAGAACAATGCTGGCAGCAGTGAGGGTGACTATCAGAGAAGTGAAGGCAAGAGTGAGAGGGCACTCAAGGTGCACTGCTTCCAGCCCTCCTGGTGAGTGTGCCCTGAGTCAGTCACAATGGAAGAGAAAGGCAAATCTGCAGCTGTTTGCTCTGCATCCCAACCAGCTGCTCCAAACACATCAGGGTAGAGAAACCAGAGAGAAGGGTGAGCAGCTGCTGTCAGCTGTAGGGCTCTCACAAGCGCATCCATCAGTCCAGCTCCAGTTGGCCACCCCTGCAACTCACAGTCTGGGAGAGCTGCCCCAGGATTGCCATGTCAGAGACACTGAGCCCTCAGGTGCTGGCTCAGCCCACACACAGGCACAGCAGCAGCATAGCATGGGCAGGAGGAGAGGAACAACAGAAATCTGCAGGCCCATGGCCTGCAGTGCAGCTCTGTGTACTGCAGACAGGTGGTAGCTTATCAGTCCCTGACAATGATGTTTGATGGGAATCTTGCTGAAAGACATAGGAGCAGACACCCGTGGCTACCAGAGACCTGCTAGGGCAGCGGGAGGTTGGAACATAGGAATAAACAAGACTGAGTGATGGTGAAAAGTCTTGGTGGGTAAGGAGGGGCAGAGCTGTGCCTCACTGAAATGAGATTGGAGCTGGACAGGACAGCAGTGCCACAGCTAGGGAACTGCAGCAGCAGGGTCTATCCTGATTGAAAAACTTTTTTTTTTTCTCTCCAATGAAAATTTGGGGGAGAGGAGACCAGAGGTTTGACAGCAGTAAGGTGAAGAAAATGCTGTTTTGAAATGCGTTAGCCTGAGACAAAGTCATTGACTTTGCATGATATTGCCTTACACATTGATAGACTTCTTCTTGTCCAAGCTTCATTTTCCAAAATGTTTCTTAAAAAGTGTTGCAGAATCCCTGACCTTGATGCCCAGACTCTGATCTTTCACTGGTTTAGTGTTATTGAGTTTTAGTTTTATTTGCATCCTGCTATACCTCTTAGTCAAAGAAGGAGGCAGCTCGTCCCTGGTAAGGAACACAACACTTCTGCTTAGCTGTTCTGGCCTCTCACTATGTGGCTGCTTACCAAGGTCACTCGTGGAATATTCCTGCTGATGAGAATGTTAAGGTACTAACATGCTCTTCTAAAAATGATCATCTCCACAGTACATTTCCTGTATCTCTTCAGGTCTTTTTATAAATATTCATACACATAAATTACAAGGAAACTCTTAAACAAAAGCTGAGGACAAAATCTCTTGTGTAACTTGCTAAAACAGTAGGTTTGTTGTGCAGAGAGGATTTGCTGGCAAATACACACAGGCTACTGTTTGAATAGGTAATGTCATGGTCCATCTACTGCTCTTGGATGACCCAATTGTACTTATTTCCCTGTAGGAACACCACAAAGAACATCAGTGTTCATTTTTATAGAGTATGAAATATTCAAGAAGAAAATCAGTGTGGGAGCTCAACTATATTCCTTTCAGTTTCTGTTTAGATCTACATTTGAAAGGAATAATAACCCAACAAGGAAGACAATTTAACTATGACAATACTGAAGTTTTGAAAGGCAGCACAAAGACTCTCTAACTCTCTATGGCATTGCAGATTCTGTGTTGATAAACTAGGCAAGGAAAGCTAAGTTTTTCAGATGATCCATGTTCTTTAACTGTACCGGAGAGATGAAGAACAGATGCTTCACAAATAAGATTTACATATCAAGGGTTGGCTTCACGACATGAAATAACTGACACCAAAGTTTTATATGAAAATGATATTAAGGTATATGTTCACATGGAGATTGAAAAAGGAGTACTGAAGAACTAAATCACATTTTACAGGGATCAAATATTATCAACAGGACATTCTTTTCAAGAAGCTGAAAGCAAAGAAATTAATAGAGGTCTCCTTTTAGAAGACATAGTATTGGTCATCACAGAAATTAATATATAAATCGTAAGTAATGGAAAGGTGTACAAAAAACCAAAATGGTGATATTGCTAATCCACTGAGGACTTCTCTCCTGAATTAGCCATGTGACTGGGAAAAAAAAGTATTTACCCTGAATTTAAGTGGTATTTTTAATTATTATTTGTCTCCATTACCACAATTGGTATTTTTCATTTCACAGATATGATCCAATCCACAGGAAAAGCATACTGGGCTTGAAATGTTTGCTGGTATAACCTTTCTCGCCCCTTCTCTGAAACGTACACCTCTCTACATGGGTATGTGTCTTCCACAGAGTTTATGACGAATTTTTTTTGTTTCTATCCTTAAGGAACAATGCAAATGTTTAGGAAAATTTTAAAGATGTGGGGATTGTACTGGGTGTTCCACTACAGTCCCTCTGCCTTGCCTGTCAACAGCACTGACATATGCAGTCGAGTACCTGCAGCCTCCAAAGAGCAAGGGAGAAACAGTTATGTTGTCATGCTGCCAGAGCTTCAGCTGAACTCCCAAACTGATGGACTTTAAAGTATGACACAGTGATGCAACCCATCCCATCCAGATGTCCCAAGAGCCTGCTGAATTCAGAGCCTGCTGAATTCAGAGAGTATTACATCTCTGCCCTAAAGCACAGCACCACAACCTCCCCTTCGATTCTGCACAGAGGTGCTCTGGCTACAACCAGTCAAGAGAGCACTGGCCAGGCCATCTTGTCCTTCATGTTTCAGACTGAGAAGGATGTATAAAAAGTCACCTAAGACATATATACAGCTATGCATAAGGATGAGGCACCAGATGAATGCCTCTTCAAGTCATTTAATGTGTTTAACCATGAAGGAAGAATAGAGACCTGTAAAAAGTTATTTACTTCTGCATAGAGAAAAGTTCTGAGAATTGGGTACAGCTTCTCCTGGTGCAGCTATGAGCACTTGCAGTAATATGAGAATGTTGTGAGTGGGAATATCTCACTCCACAGTAACCTTTGCACAAAACACGAAAATCATAAGCACAAGGACATTACCTGAACATTTATAGAAAAATGGGGTTCCAATCAGCTTCAGGAGTGAATCTCTGAACAACTTCAACAGGTTTGGAGAAAGTTTAATTTTCTGAAAACATACAGTTTTGTTAAATACCCAAATAAAATCAAAGAAAACATCTGTAAATTGTGTAACTTGAGTTTCTAGCTTTCTTTATTATTTTCAAATTAATTAAAAAATCATTACTTATTTCAAAAGTCATTTTATGAGTCCAACATATGATCTGTTCCTATAAAATATACAAACATATCTGACAGTGGATTACTACAGTCGCTTTTTTGCCACATATCTAAAATACTAGGTATGTTTTACCCATTGCTGTAAAAATTAAAACATTTTAAAACATAGAGTACAGATTATTTGGTATATTCTATTTTATACTGAAAGCACCAGGAATGACTCCAGTTCATAACAGAAACAATACTGCTTCAGTTTATTTGACACTCAGCTCTGCCCTTCAAGTGTCCTCAGCCTGCTTTGTATGTTCTTAAACGTAAGAGCTGAAGCCACCTCCTTCTGGAAACAACACTCTTTCATTCAGCATCTCCTGCTTATTTCTCACATGCTTAGCTCCCTTCAATTCACAAAGACAGGGAGAAAAACACAAACCACCATAAAAAACAGTACATTTGCATTTCATTTCTTTTCAATTAGTGTCTGACATTGCCAATATCTTTAAACCCGCATAAATTAATTTGCGTTCATGAATTATTGTTGTTTACAGTGTTGAGGAAGAATGTTTTATCTGATGGGAAAGAAGTCATTACCACATGAACAAATGAAATGTTCACAACCTAAAGTACAGGGCAACAATGTCAGAGAAAGAATTTTCAACATATGAGATTATTAACAACCCTTGATAAGAATCATGAATGGTGCCCAGAGAGCATAAGGACAGATCTAAGAAGGAAAGAAAGACATGTAAAATTCTGAGAATAAAGGAGAAAACAGCATACGAGTGTAAACTTGTTTTCAATACACTTCATCAGAACTGTGGGATCAGGCCATTAAAGAGAAAGAGATGAGGCTGCAAAGACTAGAAAGAGACCTTCAGGAAAGAAAAGGTTTTTGAGTAATCCTGTCTATAGTGGATCCATGTGTTGGGAAAAGATTCTCTACCTCAAATCATTAAACTCAGACTTTTTATGATGCCATTTTTGCAAAAGTGAAGGAGTTACTTTTAGTTTGTTCTGTGTAAGACAACATTATTAGAATATGCAATAATAACAGCAAAATTTTAAAGAAAATAAAATCTCATATACTGAAAATACATGGGCAATTATTTAATTTAGAGTGTATTAGCTTGGACAGCATGCCTGGAATTGTTATGTACAGTAGACTGGCATCAGGATAATATTTAGTCCAGTAAGTCATAGCAGCAAACATAAGGCAAGAATGCTAATAAGAACTGCTGAGGGGATTAGGTAGAGCCTGTATTACATATAAAACCTTGAGTAGTTTCTTTACAGATTAAATTAATCCTCACTACTTGCTCTTAAAAAATCAGATTCTTATTTATTTGATTGTTTTTTAAACCAAAATCTTTTTGAAGCCAAAGAATTACAATGGAATGCATATCCAAGAATGGCCTTATTGTGTTCAGTCTCTGGTGTGAAATTCCCACAGATATAATGAGAGGTCTGGGTGTGTGAGGGGAGCAAGGTCAGGCTGTGTAATCAAAGGGGCAGAGATATCACCAGGGCACCAGTTGTGCAGTGTACAAATTCTATTAGATAATTGGTCTTAAAGTGAAAACATTTAACTTTTTGGTAAAACAAACAGCACCTCCTACAACATAGCCTTGTAGCCTATTGAATTTTTAAATAGACATTTAGTTTTAAAACATAATTACTAAAAGCCTGAATCGGTGTCAAGTAAAGTGTCACAAAAATGTTTCCACTGAGTAGTGGGTGTTAGATCCAGTGCAAGGTTTCTCAAATGGCTTATTGAGGACAGTTCCACGCCTAATAGATTATGAAAGCTTAGCAAGCACAGATACTGTCACTAGGGATATGTAAAATTAAAAGTTATGTTAAGATCAGGATGCTGAGATCTAACACGGTATAGAACGATTAAAGGTTATCAGGAAAGACACAGCTTGCATTGGGAAACCAGTATCTAAGTAGGCAGATAAAAAGGTTCCTGAGATGGAGAACCTACTCACCTTGGTCTGAGAACACAAGAGATCTACAGGGTTAGATGAACACTTTGGTCTCCAGATCTGTACAGGGCACAACCTTGACACTTCACGGCACAGACTCTGTGTATCCAGAGCAGTCATGCTCTTCCACTTGGTACTCTTAGTACAGGTGACAGCCACCTGAAACACATCCTGAAATCACCCTGCCAGACCATGTAAGTCTCTGCAACTGACACCTAAAAATGTGTTTTACGCCCAGGATACAAAACAGGTGATGAGGACCTGGCTTGGTTACTGTCTAGATGTCATCTTGCAGTGGCATTTAGTACTTTATTCCTCAAGTCTTTTACCATCACCTTTGCTGACCAGTAATATTGTCTCAGTGAAGGAGATAGAAATGATCATGCTAAATGATAGAAAATGTGTTCCTAAAGGTGGTATAATCTCAAAAGGAAGACCAAAGTCTTCATTTTTCCAAGAAAACGAAAATGTGTGCCCTGAGACCCTGTGGTGATCAGTGATGGTATTTGTGACGTACTTAATGTATTTTGCCTTCTGGCACCTGCCCTAAGTAATGTTCTTTCTTCAGTTCTAGGATCCTGTGCACCAGGCAAGTCTGGCAAATGAAATAGCACTAGCAAAGTCTGGTAGAGGAAATTCATTCCTAGGACAGAGGCAGACTGATGCTCCTAAAATCTGAAATACATGCACCACAGGAAGGAAGATGGAACAGGGAGGGACTAGGAGTGTGCTTCTCTTCAAAGCCTGAGACTTGCCGAATCAGTAAGAGCTGCTGCACTAGGTTTACGTATTTCTGGGCACATTGCAGGGTGCTCTGAAGGTTACTTCAGCATTCCCAAGAACACCCAAAACTGTCTTAGCAGACTGAAGGTGTTGGCAGGTGGGTTCATACAAGGATGTTCTCCTGAGCACAAGGGCAATAAAGATATGAATAGAAATAGTGTAGAATTTACAGCATTTGGTCTGTTTTCCAAGGTGCTTTTCTTTGAGTCTGACAGGCAAAGCTACAGCACAAGATCTTTCATCCCACTATGCTGCTCAGAAAATTACAATTGAAAAAATAAATCCAAGAGGAATATGCTCAGTTACAGTTAAAGAAGTACTGCAGACATTTCAGGATGCACACAAGCAAACCACTGAAAAAACCCTAAAAATACATATAACAAAGTAAAACAGTAAGGTTCATCTGCTCAATTTGAAAGAAGTTTATAAACTAATTTATGAAACTGAAAATGTAAATCGTTGCTGGCCATGTTGGCAAGAAAGTGATTCTTGATCCTGGTAAGACTTGCATGTGGTCTAAAGGACAGCAAGAAATTATTTCAAGGGAATATAAAAATCAAGACAAACAATGTCTGTATAAATAGACATTCTCTATAAATACAGTAACAAAAAAAAGTACACAGAACCCTGATTCCTCATTACAAAGTATACATTAGGTAAAGATTAAGAAGGAAGTAAGAATGGATTTAAATATAGCTGCCAAAACAAGTTATAATTATAATGTCTTAATGTTAATCTCTCTGGCACAGCAAAGACTTGCTCACAGAAGCAAGAGTTTTCGTTGTCAAATATTGATCACCGATGTCATCTTTCTGGAGTTTGTTTAAAACGTGTTGCCAATCACCTTTTTTGCAGCACCAGCACAAGTTTTAGTTAAATGTCAGTTGGGTATTTTTTCCTCCTGGCAATCAACAAAATCTATTTCCAACATCTCTTTTGGCTAGCCATCACAGCACCACTAACAATCAGATATGGTTTGTTTTTTGGGCTAGAAGCCACCTCTATAAAGACAATTTAAGACAATTTCACAAAAGGAAACTATCAGTCCCTGGCACTCTCATATTTGGGTAAATCCCAGAGTTGCTAGACAAACTACATCACCTTTAAAACTTCATTAGCACTCAAAAATACAAAAAAACCCCAAAACCCAAATCTATGGCTTTCCTGAAATTCATGTCTTGGAGACTCTTTATACAACTAGAGGTCTGACCTCTAACTTCAAGCAGAAGTAGTGTCATGTCTTAGGAAAAAAAAGTGTGTCTGTGTGTAACACTATAACTACAGAGAAGAGGGGGGGAAAAAAGTAAATATGAAAGTTAAATTAGGAAAATTGAGGGCTAGCTTTTGTGTGAAAACTTAAGGCAGCGTAAGAAAGAAGCCTTACCAGTAAAGGTCAGTATTTTGATGTCAGACAGACACGTCTGTACCGATAGAATCAGACCCAGATTTTACTTTCTGCCTATTTTCCAGACAGATCAAAAGAGAGTTTTTTGAAACTGGCCTTTCCTTATCGAGAACTGTAATTGATGGTCATTCAGCTATCCATTCTAGGAACAGGATAAAAAGGAGTCTGGTAGAGTTTGGGGTACAATGCCAATTGACAAAACCCAGAAATTTTTGTGGAAACTTCCATATGTAAATGAACCTCTTTTTTTTTTTTTGGAAAGGATTTCAGGTCCCAAAATAGATTTCCTGGTCAAAACATAACAAAACACCAGAACAGACAACAGGGCAACGATCAATATATGACTTGGCTGCAAGAGAGGCAGGTCCTATCAAAAGCCTGACAGGTTTCCTGCCAGCTTGGCTGGTGACCTGAAAGGGAACAAAGCCGGCAGTGTCTCCAGGCAGTCCTGCCATCTGGACTGCCTCCACATCATGAATCCTGAGGTCTCTAGGGACTGCAGTTCCAGGAAAGCCCTCCCACAGAGGCATCTTGCAGGTCACTGTTTCAAGAATTCCCTGTGCTGGAAGTCCTGGCTCCCAAGACTGCTTGACTCTCACTAGAGATGACAATGAGCAAGTGGCCTGGGAGAATAAGAAGACAAGTGTTGAGCCAAGAAACTTAGTTTTGGGCTTGAAGCTTCCTACAGAAACTGAACAAATTATCTTATTCCTAAAAAAATTTATCCCTTCTGTGGAAGGCTTGCTTCTGAAAGGTACCCTTTCTTTAGAAGAATTTTGTGGAAAATTAAAGTTTCAATGGATTATTCTAATTAAATCTAATACAAGTTAAATTATATTAAGCATCTTGTATCCCTACCAGTATCACTGAATCACAGAATATGCTGAGTTGGAAGGGATCCTCAAGGATCATCAAGTCCAACTCCTGGTTCTGCACAGCCACATCCCCAAGAACCACACCATGTGCCCGAGAGCATTGTCCAAATGTTTCATGAAATCTGTCAGGCTTGGTGCAGTGACCACTCCCCTGGGGAGCCTGTTCCAGTGCCCAACCACCCTCTGGGGGAAGAACCTTTTTCTAATATCCGACCTAAATCTCCCCTGACAAGACTCCAGGCCATTCCCTCGGGTCCTGTCACTGATCACCTCAGATAAGAAATCAGTGTCTGCCCATTCTTTCCCCCTCACAAGAAAGTTGCAACTGCAATGAGGTCTGTCCTCAGTCTCCTCTTCTCTAGGCTGAACAGACCAAGTGCCCTCAGCCTCTCTTCACACGGCTTCCCCTCCAGATCCTTCACCATCTTTATTGCCCTCCTTTGGATGCTCTCAAATAGTTCAATATCTTTTTTATATTGTGGCACCCAAAGCTGCCCCCAGCACTCGAGGTGAGGCTGCCCCAGTGCAGAGCAGAGTGGGACAATCCCCTCCCTTGCCCGGCTGGCAATGCTGTGCCTGATGCCCCCCAGGACACGCTTGGCCCTCCTGGCTGCCCGGGCACTGCTGACTCAGGTTCAACTTGCCATTGACCAGGACTCCCAGGTCCCTTTCTGTGGCACTGCTTTCCATCAGTGAAAAATTTCCATTGTGAAAAAGGTGGAGGATCAAGACAGACTGAAAAGGAAATTCTATTTGCCCGAATAATACTTTTGTTCTTCATTCAATGGAACAAGAGGAAATTATGCCAAGACCAATATACAAATAGAATTTAGAAAAAACTGTCTGACAATCAAGTTCTTCCTTTTCATTACAGTTCAATACAGCCTACCACTATCACCCCTCCTCCCATTTAGGGTACAAGCAAGACAGTCAAAAGCTCTTTTCTCAGGAAAAAGCGCCTTTTCTGTGGGATGGCTGCAAAATGGACATACCTTCACATTAACGTGGCTTGGGTTTCTCTCCTTTTTAAAATCTAGTGATCACTTTTGCTGAAGTATCCCAAGCCCAGCTTTTTTGCTTTCATGTCTATCAAGGAAATTAAAAACTTCAGTAGTCACTTTGTGCTCTTAGAAAATATCTCCGGCCTGCTGACTTTCCCTACTCTTCTTCATTTCCTGAATAGGATAATTGGTGTGTGAAACCCTTCAGCATTTTCTTACACAAAACATTCAAGTCTGTTCAAACTAGAAGATGGCATGCCTATTTTCAGATTTGTATCACTTTCAGACTCAAGTGAAATCACACATTCAAATGAAAATCACTGCAAAATTGGAGACAGGGTTTAACTGAAATTTGGGAGCACGCACATATCCCTTCTGCAAGCTGCCGGAGGCCTTTTTTTCACACTGTATCCCATCAGATGCTTAAGCTTGCAGTCTGTTTGCACACCCATTAAGGTTTTATTTTTGCCTGGTAATGATGTCCCCACATACATGGGCCTCCGAAAGTATGTTCAAGTTTATAAAATAATCCTTCTACTTTCAGTGAAAGGATAGTCATAAAGAGCAAACACAAAGTGGCAGAAGAATGAGAAAAATATACTTCAGCATCACAAAAACTGATTATTATCAAACATTGGTAATCATAGCTATTTCAAATGGGGCCTCAAGAAGTGATCAAAGCCACAGTGTATGGAAGACTGCAAGTGCGGATGAGAGAGCAGTCTTTTACCCTGACGTGCTGGGTGTCTGTGTGCAGACATAGAAGTGTGCTAGACATAACCAAGCCCAAAGAGCAAAACAGTGAAACTAAACTGAACATAACAAGCATAAAACACAGCAGACCAGCTGTTTCCAACTGCTACATGTCCAAAATCAAATCAACTTTGGGCCTCTGCTTGTTTCTAAAAATTTAACCTGCATTTTCCACTTCTTCACTCGGCAGACACCAAGTGTTACTACTGCACAGCTATGAGGGTGTAGCACAAGGGATCATCTGAGTTGACATGGTCATTGCCCCTTTTTAGCTCATTTTCTTTGCCAGGACCTGCTGCCAGCCTGCCAGAAGCTGGCTGTTTCACCCCTGCTACAGAGCCAGTTGCCAAACAGCTGCCATGGCAAACAGCATTCAAAACTCTGCCGCCAGCGAGTTAACTATTCAAGTATTTTTAAAATGTGGGAGGGGTGATTTAAAATTATGCATTATGCAGAACCACACACACTTTTGTTTGCACTGGAATTATCATGCTTTGGAGACGCTTGAAGGAACGTTAGGTCAGCAGCTATAACAAGTCATGTCATTTGCTGTGCTGATTTTAATTCTCATGCACTGATAGATATTCCTTGTCAGATGGCTTACTAGCTATTTTCCTTCTTGTATTTTGGTAAATTGCAATGTAATTCTCAATCCACATTAATTCTATACCACAGTTAATGACAAATGAGTTAATCATGATGAAATCTTTACAGAGGTTCCTTTGGGTTACCTACTTAAGCTACTGTCAGCATTACACAGCCATCACACTCAAATTAAAGGATCATTATGGTATATATTGAATATTTGGCTTCACAGCAGGTAAATTCTGTTCAAAACATCTAGGATGCTGAGAAACAGTCTCTTTGATCCCCCTCTCCAAAACAGCACCAGCAGGAGAAAACCCAGTGGTATTACCATATTAAAATATTCCTAGAATGGCCTGCTTTATATTTACTTTTAGAGTGCTCTTGAGACTGCTTTCTACTTCACATCAGTGCCCAGTAATAATATGACCACTTGGTACCCAGTAATCATATCACTCTTACACTGCTACTCTTACATATCCCCAGTTCCCTGGTGCAAAAGACACTATAGCCTGTACTGCAACAACCCCAAAAGGAAAGACTGTGAGTTGTTTCTTTTCACTATCATCACCACCAGTGCTACCCTGACACACCAAGTAACTGGATGCTGCAGGAAACACAAAGTCTGTTCTTTCTTCTGCCAAGTGTCCTCTGCAAGGTGCTGTTAACTGGAGGTGCACTGAAAATTTTCCATGACATGTGCTACATAGTATCCTTAAGCAAAATTCCAGGAGGCAGGTCACATATACAGATGACTGCCTTCAAGGGCCCCCAGGGAACACTCCTTACAGCAGCACAGAAATAAACACTAAAATCCTCAGCTCTTGCGGAAAAGTTCCCCAATTATCTCAATCCTCAGGGGACCATGGTATAATGTAACTGTATCCTTCAATTCACTTCCCTGTAGGCTTCTAATTTCACTTACTCTAGATTTATACAAAGAAAAAGGTAGGGTGTAAATGTCAAGACTTGGCTTTTTGTTCAGCTGGACCAAGCAAAAACCATGACAATGGTACAAATCAATGGAGGGAAGAACTGGAATTATACCCATGCCTAACCAATTCTGAATTCCACGGAACAAATACCCAGATGCATGTAGAAGTAAATTCAGGCCTCTCAGGGCTCATATTTTTTACGACTCTCATTCAAATGCTTTATATCTGACTACGTATGGATGCCAGGGGCTTTAGCTTCCCGCAGCATTAGCAGCTGCCTTGGCACCTGCTGCAGCATCACTGCTCTCCACCCATCCCCAGAAGCCAAACTTGCCCCACTCACACTGTTCCAGGCCTCACTCCTAAAGTGATGCCAGCATCCCTGGTACACCCTGCGCCCACTGGGCGGCCTGGTGCCCACCTCCCTTCCCTTGCCTGGTGCAGCACCATCACCTGCACTCCTTATGACTGACTGCCACTCCTAAGGGTCTGAAAGGTTATCCTGGAAATGAAGAAGAAAAACCCTCAGAGTACTTCAAAGTCCAGGAATATCATTTAACCCTACTAAATCTTCCTGCGGACAGCGAACAGCAACAGTGAAGGGCAAGAGTAAAAGAGTAGAAAAGGTGAGGAACAAAAATAAAAATCAGTGCTCTGTTTTTCTCTCACTTTGGGATATCCTCCAAATTAACAAAATTTTCTTCTGATAAGATCAAATATGAAAGGGAAGGTCATACTGAAATAACAGCTTATGATTCAGGTATTGCAGAAGTACTTGGCAGGAAGGAAACACATCAGCTAAGCAACCAAGGTGAGCGATTTCTTTTTAAATACAACTTCAGCAACAAGGTATGACTCCAATTAAAATGGAGCTGTTTGAGAATGGCATGCTTCAATACTTCTCCCTTATCTAACAACTGCTCATGCATTTAAAAATATATTATGCACTTGTATGTGTTTGTGGATTTTTTATTATTTTGGGTTTGTTTGTTTCTTTTTCAGACAATGTTGAAGCATTAGTATGAGCCTACTATGAACTTTACAGCACTCTGAAAGAAATACTGGCTTAGAAGTGACCCGCTTACTGTGTTCTGGGTGAGTAGATTTAAACAGAATACAAATATTCCCATCGGGAACTAGTTTCCTGGCTTAGCTTGAAAGAGTCCAGTGCCTGAATCTTGTTTTAAAAAAAAAAAAAAAAGATACGGCAAAGTCAATAGTACTCAAAAAAGAAAGAGAATTAAAAAATAAAACAAAACAAAGATATCTGGCATGACCCATGGACTGCCCCAGTGACAGTTTCACAGCATTCTGCAGTCACACTGTGACATACAGTTCTAACACTTTTCATTAATGAGATACTTTTTTTTGTTGTTGTTCAATTGTACCAGAAGAAGAAGAGAAATACATTTTGGCTTTGACTCTGCTGTGAATTGCAAACTGAGCTGTAGCACAAAGAACACTGCTAACACAATTATACCTGCATTAGAAATCTATCAGAGAAATAAAAAAGAGACCAGGAGATGAACTGACTCTTTAAAGTGACTGAAATACACACATAGTCACGTTTCCTTTGAGAAGTGCCATCACAGAAAGATAAAGCAATAGAACAGGTAAGAGAGCCTTGATTTAGGGAAAAAAGGAACCCAAAACCTCACGTCTTTCCTTCATTAAAAACACTCTTGCAGAAACAGTCTTACTTCAAAGTAAGACTTCTTCTGTTTACACAGCCGTAAAACATACATGTACTGTATTATTGGTTCACAGTTTTACAAAATATTCTTTTATGAGCTTTAAAATCCAGTTACATACAAATTACTCATCTATATATGACTTTATTAAATAACAGTGAGTGAACATAACAAGCCAAAATAACAAAAACAAGCATTTCAGCTTGCTATCTAAGACAAAGAAAATGGAGGGAAGTGTTTGCCAAAGATGTGACAAATGGTCTTTTTCTCTGGTATTTTTCTAGAAGCATTATTAAGACAGAAAGCAAACACAAAGCCTTAAAATATGCCAAACCACATCCATGTAAGATAACTTTGCATCGTGTACCACTTTTAAGACAAAATCCCAACATAAGGCTGTCAAAACGATAGCTCCAAAGGGCCCATTTACATTTTCCTAGCAGCTAATGAATTGCCATGGAAAATGGTGGCAGGCAAGCTTATGGGAAGCATCTCTAAATCAGTTTTTGCTCTTTTGAAACTATGAGACCAAGCACTTCGTTTGGGAGTGAAACACTCCCTTCTGGCTTCTAACAAAGACTGAAAGAATCCTAGTGTACCTATGGAATAAAAATCATGGAAGTGGTATTCACTTGTCACACACACAGGGAAAATGAAAGGAAAAAGGGTGGGAAAATACACATGGACAGTTTAACCTGCATTTTATAATGTCTTGAATAGGTGTTTAAAAGAAAACTACACACAACAGGAAAGAGTATTTACTGTAATTTTTAATGTGCCCATAGTTACTCTGAGACAGCAAACCTGACAGAATTGATGCAGAATTGAATTCATGCAGTGCCTGGATTACAGCTGACTTGAACTCAAAAGCCTCTGCACAAGACAATAACATATCCTAATTAGCTCTAATAAAAGCCACTTTAAAGGCACAGCTCTTCATAGCCCTCTTTTGACCTCTGAGCAAACAGAGGAGAATATTGGAAACAAATTAATTACATGAAAAAATGCTTACTTTCCATCCAAATAGTATAAACTTGTTTTGTCTTAACAGAGAAACAGAAATTGACCTTGCATAGTAGGAAAATGGGGTAAAAAGACTGACTACTTTTTGGATGCTGACACATGGTCTGGGTCTTAAGTTTAGTCCAGGACATTTTGGTAAAATGGTTGCAAAACTGTAATAGCAAAACCTAAACATCATTAAATTGATGAAGCACAGTTGATTAAACATTTAGCTAGCCAGAAGAACTTGGGACACATGAATGTTTGTGACAAAGAAAAGCTTATGTAAAGTTGATGACCTGGGATATAACCTAGCCTGATTAGTAAGGAAACAGCACAGCACTTTCACAGGGAAACTAAAAAGAGATTTGGAGGGAACAACTTAAAAATCCTCCTTCCTGAGAGTTTCCACTGTGATTTAACAGTACACAGTGTAACGCACTCCTCGCCCTCCTCCCTCCCTCCCCTGACATTTGTTTCTATTGTTCAATCATCCAAAACTCCCAAGAAAAACTTTCTCACAACAGCTCTGGAGAAAGAACCCAACGAATGAACAAGGGTCATACTGTCTGTACTTCTCTTCCACAGCTGCCATTGCGCCTTCCTTTCTTAATCATAGGCAATCGACAAGATTCCAGTATTAAGGAATGATTAAATTATCAAAACAAATAGACTACATCAGAACTGCAGAATATAGAAGCATGTCATGGCACTTAGGTCTGGGCAAGTACCTCTGCCACATCTTTACCATGCAGTGGGATAAAACCTGAGTGTACAATAATCCTTGCCCTCAGGAATAAACTCAAGTCCATTGCCTATATGGGAATGACAACTTATTGAGGCCAGGTCGTTAAACTAAAAAAAATTAAAAGAGCAGGACTGTGGGAATGTTACAACACTAGAATATTCACTTAAGCACAACATCAATAGCTTGACAGGCCATGCCATATTCAACCTTTGTTCCTTTCTACCCGATCTTTTCCCACAGTCAAAGTGTTTGTGAAGACAGCTATATCCAAAGGTATGTAGGAGCACCCAGGTGAGACAAAGGTAGAGAGTACTGAGACAAAAAGATGACTTAAGGTCACCTCACTGCTGTATCAGTCCCAGTTTTGCAATTACAGATATCATAATTTTGATTGTATGGTCACAACACCTGGGATTCCAAGCCAGAGTCATCTTTTATTTTTTTCCCTTTTCTGTTTTTCACAAAAAAAAAGTCAAATTTCTAGGGACTGCAGCATAAATTTCTAATGGCACATGCATCTTTCTTTTCAACTGTCAAAATAAAAGTTATATGCTGGGAATTTGTGCTTCACTGCTTCCATTCTGTTATTTAACAATGATAAATAAGGATCAACATTTGACTCCACAGTCTGACCGAGACCCTTATTATTGTCATGCTGTTTTCCATTGATCAATTCTACAGCAAAAGTAAGAATCTGAAGTGACACAAGTACACCTGAGGTCCAAACTGATTCATGTCTCATCTTCAGCCACATTTCAGTGGGCAGGAATTAAAGCAGTTTTTGTATATTACACACATTTTCCTCTCCACTGACAGTTTTATAGAAAACTACTTTGCTCCCACGCTGATATTTGCCTTACACCCAAAAAGCATGTACCTCTGGAGGAAGGATTATACACCTAAAATTTTGAGCAGAAGACTTGTCTCAAGTCCAGCACAAAAAGCAAGTTTGAACATTTTTGCATTCCTGTACATTTGAATGCATCCTCTAAGATCAGCTCTTCTGGACAGTATCTTAGAAATTGCCACTTGGATGCTTCTAAAAGAGATCCTGTTTGTTTGAAAGCTCCTCTTTAAATTAAGTCCAGGATTGGGAATGCTATTTTCCACACTGCTTATTCTTTCAGGAAACATCATCTAAAGGTCTAATTCTATTGATTGCAGTTCCTGTTTTGCCTGAGACTAAATTGGCCACCTTTGTTTTATTCATCAGGACTCATTCCCAGAAGCTTGCTTTAGCCAGCATCTGAATTACATGCTACCAGCAACATGCAGCACAAGCATAGCAGAGTTCCAACTAGCCTAGATACACCCTAAATTCCCTAATTCCTTCACAGTGCTACAAACCTCTTGCATGACTTCAGACAAGTCATTTCACTGTACCTTTGTCATCTTCCACAACTGAAATACTTACACAAGCCTTTTACATATGAGTTACACATGCAGCAGAAGCACAGAGTTAAGTGTTCTGAGGTGGAGTTGCAGGGATTATTTTAATAACGTTTCTGAAAAAATTCTATTGAAGAACAACTTCAGTGGATCATTTCATCAAAAATTTGTATTCTGAACAACCCACACAAGACAAAGTATGCTTTAACAAATGAGAAGAATCATTATCCCCCCACCTTCTCATAATTGTCCTTACTTCTTTTGGGGAAACACGGATTTCCTCAAAACACTGTCACTGTACTGAGCTATTTAGCCCATTTAGCTCCAGCTGGGGCCTAAGTCTAAGAGAAAGCAAAAACATTGCAGGCACTCATTCTTCACCTGATACTTACCTGTCTCCAGTGATTTTCAAAGCATTTTCTGAACCTTAAATGATCTCTCCACTGAGTAGCATCTAGAGATTCCTCCTCAGAGCACTTGATGAGCCTCCCTTTAAAGTCATGCAATGCAAAGATGGGAGGGATATACTCCTCCTGCCTCCTCCCCTTAAAAAAAAAAAAGTTATTTCAAACACATTGTGCTAGCACATGTCCTGCCTCAGCAGACTGTTTTGAGTTCTTCCACTTAACTGACAATATGTTTATGGTCCTGACCATAGTGCTCTGGAGAGAAAAATAAAGCCCCAAGTGTCCAGTGCTGGGCCCAAAACTCCAAAACCTCCTGAACAAAAGATAATAACACCATAATTAAAACCATGATAAGTCATTAGAAACACTTCACTAGTACTAAGACAGAAAACTTGGCATAGTATTAAAGTACAATGAACAAAGCAACACAAAACACTCCCACAGCATTAAACACTGGGAACAAAAACATACAGACAAATGATAGATTGTTCGTGAAGCAGATTGCAATATTGTTTACAATTACAATCTCACACTATTCTTCAAATGTTCTTCCTAACACTGCTGGCTTCTTGGCACTGTGTTTATAAAAATCTTTCTTGAAGGTCAAATTGTACCAGAAAACTCTCTCAGTATTAATGAAAGTTTGTATATTTGTTAAGCCCCTCACATCTCACACCACTGATCTATCAGAAGAAAGTACTGATTAAGAAGAATCCCCCACAAAATTTTTCAACTTATAATGATGCTTTTATGACATAGTTCAAATTTAGTTAATTTAATGTAAAAGATATCTGGTTGACTCAGCAGGATATGGTTATAGGCATGATTGTATGGCTAACTATTCAACCTTTTTTAAAAATCATTGGGTATAGCGCACAAATGTATCAAAAATCACCAATTTTTTTTTTTTTTAATTAAAGTTCTTACTGAAATTCAAGAAGTCTTAAGAAAAGGGCATTTCCGTGGAATATTGTCCTTTATATATTGTCAGTTTGATACATAAGCTCTCTTTCTATTGTGAAAACAACTTACAAATATGCCCTCCAAGCCATCATATTGCATCTTGAGCTCTTCCTTGTAACCAAGACTCGAGGAACATGTGTAAGCCTTATTTATATTTCATGAATTAGCTGAATTAATGCCAATAGAAGGAAAAAGAAATTCTTTTGTTCAGTCAAAGAGAATTCAGGAAGCAAAACCAATAAAAGGCTTTATAAAGTACAATAAAGCATAAAAAAATCTATTAAAGGTTGTTTTTATTTTTAATATATAATTATAATAATATAATTAAGAACTTTTTAACATGCCAGCTGAGATTAAGAACTTGGACATCCAAAAATCTGTAAAATGGTCCTCTAGGGGAGTTGTATACAATATGTAGCAGTTATGGCTGATGAGCTCATGAGTGAAAGGTAGGAAAAGTGTTCTTTTGATTTAAAAAAATGTAGTTTTGCAGTTACAGAAAGGCCTCTGGACCACAAGTGTTTTTAAAATTAATAAACATCTAAATTAATTAGAGCAGGAGATACAGAAGTAAAATGAAGAGAAAGATAAAAATATACATGGTTTACAACGCAATATTGCAGGATAATCATAAAAGGAATGAATGAAGAAAAAAATGTCAGGGTTGGGGTTTTTTTTCCATTTACAATACACTGCAATTTTTTTTTTTTTTTTTTAAAGCCTGAACACCTTACCCTGGTGTATCCCTACTGTAGCAGTCTATTTGAGTTGGTGATTAATTGCTTTGTGTCTTTCTGGCCTTACCAAGACTCAGTTCTCCATTACTACAGTGCCATATGATAACAGGCCATTACTGTTGTGCAACCTTGAGAGAAGCAATGACACAAGGGAATAACATACATGACACATGTATCACCTTGTCCAACACCTCTTGGAACACGCTTTATTGTAATTTCAAATTACTTCTTCAAACTATTTTTGCCTCCACTACTCCCTTTTGGCAGCCACTTCAGAGTAGCTTTAGGAACACTCACTTTTATGATCAGAAATGGAGTCACTCAGAAACTCTGGCAAAACAAGAGTCAGACTAGAAAGAGCCATCAGCTGAATCTAACCTGATTTAATGAACCACCTTGAGTTCAGCTTTCAAAGAACTGAAATGAAATCTTGCCTGACTTCCCAGTAGGTGGCTGGAAGCCTTGAGTACCAACATGTCCAAAGTTGGAGTAGCATTTGGAGACACTTTGGACATCCCTACTACTTAAACCTGTACCAGTGCCAGACATCGTGAAGCTTCTAATTATCTTGACTGCAGGGGTCCAGAGGTCTGACAGCTCTGGGAGTCTCTCACCATGAGAAACCTGTTCTGGCTGCACAGCCTGAGCCACTGGATGACGCTCCATTAGCCAGGCCAAGTAGTTTCACACATGCTGGGATTGTTCTTAGCACAGAATTAAATGTTGCAACAGAGCAAGCCTGGCAAGCAGGCTAATGCTGGAAAGACTATATCCTGCTTTGCCTCATCTGCCTTCTTTACTGGATTTACATGGCAAGATGCTATCAGTGGGGTAGGCTACTGATCTGTTTTGACCCATGATGGTAACTGATATCCCTGTCCTTATCTGGACCCACTAGATTGGTCTTATTTTCTTCATTTCCTCTTGAAAAAGGCAAGGGAGAGAGCAGCTGGGTAGATGTCCAGCAAGCAAACAAGGTCAACTCACCCCATCTTCAGTGTGCTCTGTCCCAGAAATCTATCGTTAAGAAGTGAGGAAGCTATTGAAGAATCACAATTACAAGAAAGACTTACAACATGACTGAAATATTTTTCTCCTCCTTCACAGCTAAACTTCACCAGTTTCAATAATCTTTTGATGAAAAATTGTAACTTTATAGTGGAAATCATATATTCAACCATCCTAGTAGTAGAAGTAGTACTACTGCTTACATTTACTAACAATAATTAACTACTTATATTTACTAAGAATAACTAATTTCTAACAAGTAAAAACTGTTGACTGAAAGTTATTAACCAACAACAGAATAGTTTGTAACTATCAAAATTGTCCTAACTACTTTTTTATAATAAAAAACGTAATTTTCTTTTAAAGAATCCACAAGGTGGCTGCAGTTGCCTAGGAAACCCAATTTCTAAAGCATACAATAAAAAACCTCAAAAATATAATGCATGAAGCACCTAGCATGAATTATATACCCAATGCAATACTGATTCATTTTGAAATAGACCCACATGAGAATATCAAATCCAGGACTACTAAATGTTTCTCTAAGACTAGTCTTGCATCTAGCCAGCTTCAGATATCCAAACAGGTTCAAGAGCCATGATTCATTTTGGTGCATAGAGTAGTTGGGTCCAGCTTTTGGCATCCACTGACTGAGAAGCTAAAAGACCTTGTGGATCAGGGGGGCATAATCACAGGATTGAAGCTTTTACTCATGCCTGCTCAGGCTCTTGCACTTAAGTTTTATGCCAACATTTCACCTTAATATTCTGGACTTGAACTTAAGTTACTCTGTTTATATTGTGGGCTTTTTTCATTATTTTTGTGCACATCTTGTATACTCTATGCAATTTGGATCACTCTAATCACACAAATGTAGCATAGCTACGGAATATTTTAAAAGGTATATATAGTCCAAGCACAACGTAACTCCAATATTGAGACACAATAAAACAGGGTAAGTTGTTTATTTTTAAAAAGACACTGTGAATATGGAAATACCAGTAAATAGGACTGTGCAAGCATCCTTTCCATCTTCCACTGCTGCTTTCCCAGATCTTCACCTATACACTTGGTCAACATAACGCCAGGGGTTGCTGCCTCTCATACAAGGCTGTCAAACTGAGCCTATTTTATTAAGACTTTGAAACAAAGTTACAAAACTGGTCAAGACCACCTTGACCGAATTCAGCAAACAACTGGCTACGTGCCTGTCACTGGCATTTTGCCAGCGAGCACTGGCTGGTGCAGCTGGCAAAGCCATGTCCCAAATTGCATGAACTGCAGGAGTGCATGCAGTCATTTTCCTGTTCTGCAAGATAAAATACACATCCATGATAAACGAGCAAACAGACTTTATGCAGGTGAAAGGCAAAAAGAGGAATTATGGCAGAGAGCTTCAGTGAAGTGGACAGCAGGTCCATCAGGCTGGGAGCAGGCAGAGCTGCCCATTGCCATCTGCTTTCACTGATGGGAGCACCAGTGGGATTGCTGCCATCTGTGTGCAGCCAGTGTGCAAACCAGGGCAGGGGAGAACAAGACCTGGAGTTAGGGGCTGTCCAGCTTCCAGCACTTCCTTTGGCCACCAGCTTGACACCAACCTTGGAACGCTGGTTTTGTGGTAAAGTTCATTTAGCATGAAGGGATAAAGTCAGAAGCAAAATGCCTCTGCAAGCTGCATTACAGCAGTCTCAGTCAACTCCTTTTTCCCACAACCTCATTAACATTGATCTTGTCTCAGGCTTCCACACAGGACACTGTAGGATCTCTTCCATCTCCCAGCAGAGACACGTGCATAGTGGTGATATCTGAACATAACTCTAAGAAGACTTTGATGAAAAATGCTCATGCTAATACTGAAATGAGCCTTATTTCCCCCTCAGTTATACTTATTTAGTCCCTACTAAAAACAGCAGCTGCTAGTTTTACACATCTCTCCTTTTCCCAGCTTCCTATGAGAACAGCAGTCACAGACCACTGCAATGTACTAACTACACCCTATGGTTTGCCATGGAGACTTCAAAGTTCTAAAGTAGCCTTTTCTTAAGTGACAATCTGGTTTAGTTTTCTGCTCTTTCTTTGCATCTCTCAGCATGCTTTCAGGTTTGTTCTTACATAATTCAAGCCTTTTATCTTGCACTTCCTTCTCTTTTAAGCAAGTTAAGCACAAAACAACACAGGTATGGAAAGAAGCACAATTTTAAAACTGTCCTTTTCAAATCAGGAGTGAGGATTTTGTCTACAGCAACCTAGTAATAACTTACTGGTGAATAAAAGACATGTGAAAGTTAGAAAACAATAGTATTACACAAACCTCCACCAAAATACACAAGAAGACCCATATGCACCATTAGTCTTTCTGCAATGAGGTAGCAGTGCACTCAGTGAATAGTGTCATCACCAAAACTAGCTCTGGTTTAAAGCAGGTAGATAATCTCACTGTTCAGTGGACACTATAGATCTTAGTCTTTTACTATATATGGAACCCAGGTAGATTGTTAATATCTTGAAACATCCCAAAGGAGAGAGCAAAATAAAATTGTGAGGGATAGAATTGCAGTTCTGTGTCCCACAAGTAAAATTCTTATTTATTTTTTTCAAAATATATTTATTGTCTTTCATAAAAACTTGGAAGTAAACCCCAGACCTCAATAGACTCAAATGATCACATGGGGAAAATATGCAGATATTGCATGCAACAGTAATGTCATAACAAAACTTAGGCTGTGTGGGGAAGAAGAATATAGAAAGAAGGCAGAAATAAGGAAATTGACGTAGTGATACAAAGAAAACATCAGCAGTCTCAACAGCCTGCTTCTTTTTAAGTCAGTGAAAGGGAGGTAAGGTTGGCTCTTGACGGTACTCTGTGTTTTATGATGTACAGGAGCTCCCAAACATGGATTAAGAAAGATGATCCCAAGTTTGTGATGGCTCTCAGATTTCTGGGTACTTCACATCAACCCATGACATCGATCTCCCATTCAGATATGCTTTGTTGACAACAGATTTCAAATTTATTGAACAAAGTTATATTAAAGAGTGGGTACACACAGCTATCATCTTCATCCTAAAGATTCAATAGTCTCTTGGATGGACTCAGTCCAAACAAAGAAGCAACCTGAGCATAAATATCCTAGGATCATTGCAGAAGTCTCTGTAAACCAAGAGGGTGAGTGCTGGTCTGAGACCTTTGTTTATTTTTACAAAGGCATATGCTTCAGCCACCCATACTCGGTCACATTTCTGGGGATATTTCTTCCACATGAAGGAATATGCCATGAATTCAAATGCTGCAACCCCCCTTTTTTTTTTCCTACGACACATAACATTTGTGTATTTAGTTTCAAACAACTGTCCTCCACTTACAAAATAATTTTAATCAATAGTAAGATGCCAACAACACTGATTCAACCAATATCACATAGAGCAAAGAACACTTGTTTAGAATTTTGTGTTGCTGAAGTCCGTGCTGTCAAGTGATGCTAAAAGGAATACAAGGGAAAACCTATCCTTAAGCAGCTACACTGCTGTAGGAATTCACAACTGTTTGTTCTATATTCCCTTCCAGGAAAGGATGTTCATCATTAACCAGAATTTTGTTCAGATCCCAATACTCACATTTGAAAAGTAGGCATCTAATTGTCAGTAGTGTGAATTGTCATCACAATTCACTATAGGACAGAGGTAGCAGCTCCTGGTACTTAGCAGGAACAAAACAAAACAAAACTGACTCTCTAATGAACAAGCAAAAACACCGTCAAAAGCCCCAAACCAATAAATTAGTATCTTATAAGCAGTTTTGGAGGGGTGAAGTCTAGCACAGTCTGGCATGAACATATGATCAAAATTATTAAATTACTCTAGCCTGATGCCTGTCACCTAGTTAGCTGTATGTGCAAGGTTTTAGCCTTTCACTCTGACTTCCAATGCATTTTTCTTTGCATTTAGAAAGCCTCCAAGTGCATACAGTGATTTTGGCTGATGGTGCCTTTCTATACTACTGCAATTGAATCACTTCAAACTGCACGCTCACTTAACTTCCAATACATTAACATAAAAACATCTTTCTTTGTCCAACTTGCTCCCTGTGAACTTGCTTGGGAACAGAAAGATTTATATTATGAGGTGGGCTGCAACCTGTGAATCTAAGGTGAGTTTGTCTAGTGTCTGGAATACAGTATGTTTCTTAATCAAAAGACAGTGTTTCACTACAAAAGGCAAAGGCTATTTTGGCCAAAAGCAGTATCAGTTGCTCATTATTTGGTTTTGTGAATCAGTAAAAAGTGTGAGTTAAACTGAAAGGTTTTAGGCTAAGGTTCCCTTACAGAGTAGCCACGATGCCCGTGAAAGCCTCCCAAAAGTCTGTAATGAATGTCAGTCTTCTGTGGCAATTGGGAAGTTCTGAATCTACAAAACCTGTCTCCTTGACCACTGCAAAAGGTTAGCACCACAGGAACCATCTAGAAGTGGGCTTGGCATCTTCCTAGGCAGTTAAAAGGAAGATAACTATGTCTTACCATATTCTCTCAGCAGCATTTAGTTTCAAGCATTTTTTTTCATCCAAACAAATTTATCATAAAACCCTTGTGACCACTGTGAGCAAACATGAAAAAAAAATAAAAAAATTCAGACCACCTAGCACAACATTTTTTCTGTGCCGCTGACAACTGAGGAGCTATTTAGGCTTCCTGCTTTCCTTTCTCTCATCTACTTCAGCTTATTCCCTAAATAATCCCCTGCATTGGACATCCCAGATCTAAGATTACTAGAGTGTGCTTCTGTCCATTCATTTTAGTATCTGTGGCCCTACTGCCCATTAATGTGTTGATTTTCTGGGATTTTTTTGGGTTTTATTCTTAAATAATGTTACATTATCTGCATTCACAAGCATAAATAAATAAATTCTTTTCACCTGTTTTAAGTTTATCTCCTCCAAAATTCAAATGTCATACAGCTCCAGTAACAGCCCTGTGATGTTAAACTTCACTCATCTTTTCCCTGTGACTCTAGTTCTTAAAGACAGCTGCTTCCCCTTCATCAATTTAAGTAGCTCCTCTCTGTCCCTCTACTACCCTTCCTGGAGTGTGGAAACTGGACCTGCACACAACTGCTGAGATTTGGGCACATTAATGTTGTACAGCACAGCAAAACACAGAGCAGACACTCCGCGTTCTGTTCTCAACACTCTTCCTGATTATGCCAAACATTTTAACAACTTTTTTGACTGGTGCTGCTACAAACAAAGCTGATGATATTAGGGAATTGTTGATGATGACTCCAGGACCTTTACAAGCACAGCTGTCAAAAACCTAGTAGAACTCTCCCGGGGTGACATGCATGAGAGAGTTTGTTTGTAGTAGTCTGCAAGTGGAATTGCAGCCTGTGTTCTCTTTGGCTCTGGTTTTCCTTGCCGAACAAACAAATTAAAACGAAAATGTGATTCCTGACACAATGTTTTCAGGAGAAGTAGCTGCAGTGTCACCTGCCTTTGTGTCCTGCCTGGAACTAGCAAGATACAGCATACAGGTGCAGAAAGCTGGAACAAAGTACTTCAGGACTGGCAGCATCAGGCAGGCAAGTCTTGATAATGCAGGCTTAACAGTCTATGTTGGACCTTTTATTACGTGTCATCAGCTTTCTGCATTTTCCTCTTTGAATTACTGAGCACAGCTAGTATGTTACTCTATCACACAGTATATATCATAATAGTTTTAAAGTTACCATCTGTAGAGATTGAGGATATAATGCTATTTCAAATTTTAATATTCCAAAATCTTTTCAGTGTTTTATTTTGAAAATTAAATAAATAAAACTGCAGTTACTTTTAAAACTTCTGCCTTCTCACTGTCGGTCAGGTTGACTGAGTATTCACTTTGGATCACTCTAAAATGTCAGTGGCATGGTATTCTCCGTCCTTAGTGTCACCTCCTTGCTTCCTGCTATTCCTTTTTCTTCATTAGGAACAGGATCCCAAGAGAGCTTAATTCCTTTTACTAGAGTGAAAGGAAAAATCATGTTTTCGAAAGGTCACTGTTCATAGTGTTATTATAACTTCTTACAATGCAATCACTCAATAGGAAATTGAACCCATTTAAAAAAAAATCTGATTCAAGGTATTTATATAGTATGCATTAAGAAAGCATCCAATAATTTAGCTTCTTCCAGAATGGCTGAACTCATAGTAAAGCAAGTCAGATCATCATTACAGCAATTGCCAGAGGATTAGCTATCACCCTACCTGAGGCTCATCAAAAAGTACTATGAGGTTGGAAGAGCCATCCTACAGTTGAGCTGAATTAAGTCAGTCTGTGTAAGAAAGTTAAAATGCATCAGCTACAGGAATAAAGCTGACAATGACGAGCAGAAGTGAATTGTAAGTCGAAGTGAACAGAGCAAAAACCTCTGGGTAGTACAGATGGGTCTTCAGCAAGAGAAACAAGGTTAGGAGAAAGTATGGACTGGTTTTTGCACAGCCATGTGAAAAAGCTGAAGCCCAGAGAAAAAGAGTCTGGGCATGGTGCCATGCCTTCCTGAGCTCAGAGGGCAGCCTGCCAGCCTATACTTCTGAGTCACAACAGATCTCTCTTGACAGCATGTCTGTGAAAGAGGAGTATTATTAATTCTCTCATTTTAAGAATCTTACTCTCCTCAGGGTTAAGGAAAGGCTGTAGGGAAATATGATTAGGATCTTATATTTTATTCAGTTCTGAATAAAATTTCCTATTTAAACTAGGTCTCCCAGGATGTAAGATCTGGGGGGCATGGGGGTGGGGGGTGCACAGGGAGCCTGGTTTTGGTGCAAGAAAGGGAAGATGGAGGAAGAAATCTCCTGAGTGTTTTTTTCATTCAATCTTCAGAGAGAAAAATTGGCATCAATTTTGATTTGTCTCTTCGGGGGGAATAAATTGTTGTGTTCTACTACATTATTTAAGCTTCAAAACTAAAATGCTCACCTTCTTCATCTATAAATACCTATCCTTCGATTTTTCACAATATCAACACTTTGTGCAGAAAAAAATCAACTCAATGCCCTAAGAAAACAGAGCGAAGAGGGAGAATTAAAAAATGCACATATACAAAGAAAGTTTTACAGAATAAAACAATGTTGTTCTTCACTATTAACAACAACAAAAAAGTATCTTGAAAAGAAATTTTATCCCTCTCATACCTCCAGAGCAACACAAAGCACTGAAAAATATTCTCAGTGGGTACTTGATCTCTGCAGCTGCCCTGCTGTGGTATTGCCACTTCCTTGGAGAAGCATTTCCTCCCAGATGCACTGAGCAACTTACACAGTGGCTGATTCAGCTGCCCCAGTTTTGGAACTACACTCTGAATATCCTTCACAACAGTTAGAAATAACTTTTATGCCTTATCCATAACCAAAATAATCAGGACCAGGGATCACAGAACCACAGAATTGTGGAAGGGCTTAGGCTGGAAGGGAACTTTAGAGATGCTCAACAGCAACCTCACTGCCATGGGCAGGGGTATTTTTAGGTCAGACTGCTCAAAGCCCCATCCAACCTGACTTTGAACAGGTCCAGGGATGAGGCTTCTGCATCTTCTATGGGCATCCTGTTCCAGTGTTCCACCAACCTCATTGTAAAAAGTCCTCTTTCTATCCAATCTAAATCAACCCTCTTTCAATATAAAGCCATTCCCCCTTGTCCTCCCTCATACTCCAAATCCTGGCAGAAAGTCACTTTTTTGTAGGCCCCTTTAGGTCCTGGAAGGCTGCTAGAAGGTCTCCCTGGAGACTTCTCTTTTCTAGGCTGAATAAATATTCTCATAGAAGAGGTGTTCCATCCCTCTGATATTTTTTGTATCCCCCCCACTGGACCCATTCAAACAAACCCGTGATTGTTTTGTACTGGGAACACCCAAGCTGGATGCAGTGCTCCAGGTGGGATCTCATGAGAGCAGAGCAGAAGGTGAGAATCACCTCCCTCAACCTGCTGGTCACCTCTTTTTATCCAGTTCAGCATACAGTTGGTTTTCTGGGCTGACAGTGAACATTGCTGGCTCATTCTGTGAAGAACGCATAGAATTTGGAAAAGTTTATGCCGTTTGAAAAACAACTGCAACAATACTTTCCATAAATACTCTAGTATGAAGTTATTCTGGGTTTCCAAATCCTATTTAGGTGCACAAGGAAAGGACTGTATTGCCCAGCTGCAGCAGAAAAGGACTACAGCATACTCAGAATGCTCAAAGCAACCATAACTTCTGTCCCAGCAGTCAAGTGCATATATCAATGAACACCTATGGACATCTCAGTCAACCTAAGGTTTAACTGCAGTGCTAGATACCACAGTGAAACATTCAACTGAATAAATTTACTGTAAAATTTTATCTTCCAGTGATTTACAAACTTTATTTGGATAAGGCCATGCTTAAATTGTAAGTTCAGAAGTTACTGTAGAGAGGAAGCAGTCACAAGTTTCTCTGTGAGAGGTAAATAACCCTATCAATTCTGCTAAATCCCACAAATAAAACTACATAATCCAAATGAAAATAAGTACCAACTTAGCTATTAGTACATGCTTCTAAGAAATATATACATATTCCATGGTGACAGTAACTTCTCACCAATAACCTACATTAGAAACAATGACCTATTGAATAGAATACATTTCAGCTAACACAGCTATGTTCACACACTGGAGTGTTAACATATTTAAGTATTAGGGTCTACATATGACAACCTGAATCTCCTAGGAAAAACTTTATTCACACACAAACACTTAATTTGCATGGAAGTCTCCAAGTCCTGTATGATTTTTACTACAGAGAGTGAGAGAATCAGCCAAGCAATAACATGGAACATGACAGGGTTTTATGAGCAATGGCAATAGCTCACAGTGCTTTAATAGCCGTAAGTCTGCCATAGCTTATAGAAATAGTAAAGCAAAAATGTATTCAGGATGTAATTAAAGCAGTGAAAATTGATACAGGGTTACAGTCAAGAGTCCTGAGTTGGCAAAATCATGTCCTGCAATTTTTTTCATGCCAAGTAATCCTGGTCACACCTGCCACACCATTGACGAATAGAGAATACTCTAATGCTGAGTTCAGTGAAGAATTAAGAAGGCTGGGAAACCAGGTCGAATACTTACCTCTGCCCTGCTGAAGCCCTCTCTGGGACCTGTCCACCTAGCCCCTTATGCACTACTGGAAAAGGTATTGTAGCATCTATTCTCACCAGCCTCGACAGAAAACTGTGACTTCCCCCAGACAACCAGGCACTAAATTTTTATGTAGAAGTGGAAGAAAGTTAAAACCTCAACTTCACTGCTAGCTATAGGCATAGCAAATGCATAAGAAAATATCCCAAAGGACACAAAATTTGATTCAGTGGTTTTGGTTATTGTAGCACTGAACATGGGGACCAATTTATCTTCTAGTTTTTGATCCATTGGAATCCAACCTCCTACACAGAAGCATAGACTAGGCTGGGTTAGAAGTGACCTTCAAAAGTCGACTAGTCCAACACCCCCTACAATGAGCAAGGACATTTTTCACCTACATTAGGTTGCTTAGAGCCTCATGCAACCTGATCTTCAATGCTTCCAGGGATGGGGCATCCACCACCTCTCTGAGCCACCGGGTCCAGTGTTTTACCACCCTCATTGTAAAAAACATTTTCCTTATATCTTCCTAATCCAAATCAACTCCTTTAAATTTAAAACCATTCCCCCTTGTCCTAACAATATGGGCCCTGCAAAAAAATTTGACCCCCTCTTTCTTGTAAGCCCCCTTGAAGTGCTGAAAGGCTGCCACCAGATCTCCCTGAAATCTTGTCTTCATCAGGTTGTATAACCCCAATTCCCTCAGCCTTTACTCATAGGAAAGGTTCCAGCATGTTCACAATACATTAAGCTCCCTACCACAGGAATAAAAAATAATCTGGTGCATTTAAATTTAAGGAGTAAGTACTGAAAACACAGGTATGGAAAGGTCAGCAAACCAGTGCCTCTTTAGGAACTTATGCACAAGAGCCATTACTAATGCAGCTCAATTCATAGAGTATCAGCAGGTGAGCTGATAGTCCTCACATCATCCAGTTCTTAAAAGACAAGGTCAGAAAGCAGGGAAAAAACCTCCTGTGGATCATTTTGTCGCAATAAGTAGAGAACCAGGACTGCAGGATTCACCGTGGTATATCATGGACTGTAGGAAGAACCAAGTAGTGTCACAATCAGGATTCAGTTACAAGATCAGTGATTCTGTGTTTTGATTCTCTTTTAACTGCCAGGGAAGGAGGCAAACTTGTTGCTATTTCTGTGCTCCCATTTCCACTACCTAACCTATTATATGAGCCACTCTTCTGCTTTATTCATTCTACAGCAGTGCAGTACAAAAAGATAACTATTTAGCTGGAACATCCAACTAATAGATTTAAGGGGTACATATTGGCACAAAGGGTTTTAGAATAGAGTTATATCAATTAATTAAATCTACAGCTAATGTGATCCCTCAAGAAATAGCCAGTAAGGCAAAGCAACTTGTCTGAGATCTTATGAAAATACAGCCTCAACCAAACAGATGCATGGAAGAATGACAGAGGAAAACAGTCACCTCACACAGGACTGAAGGAAGACCATAAAAACCACTGGAAATTATACACAAGAGAGTGGTGGATGGCTCCTAGGGCTACAGTAAACTATTTACCAAATGAACACACTTCAGGAAAACCTGAAAACTACTGAGAAATTGCCAAGGCAACTTTTATGCTCAAGGGGGAGCCATATATTCCAAAAGGGCTGGAAAGAGACTGTCACCAACCCCAAAGTACAAAGGAGATTAGAGACTAAGGACTCTCCCAGAATTGCTCAGAAGATACCAGAAAACACATTCTCCAATGAAGACAAAAAAAGCTTCTCAGCCTTCCTCAGAAGTCTTCTAACTTCTGCCCTGTGGCCCTTGCCCACACCAGACAGCTCTGACCAAATGACAAGTGACTAGATGGCTCCAAGGAAGAGAACAGCAGAGACTGGCTCACAGGTACAGTTCTTATTCATGGTCTCAGCCGGGTGTCTCATCCTGCACTGAAGTGAATTGAACATTGCCTTCACCTGAGTATCTTCTTTAATCCTAAAAAGCTGCTCTTGAAACTTTCTAACACCAAAAGTTAGCTGAGGTGCTCAAATAAGATAATTTGTATTAAAATATTCTTAAAGAGACAAACTCACATTTTTAAGAAAAGAAAGGAGTGAAACCAAAGAACAAGGAAAATTTACCTCAGTAGCTTAAGAAGAAGCAAGTCGGTGTCTGAGTAGAAACTACTCCAAAGGATACTGGCACGTGAAAGCACTGGAAGTTTTTGTAGCATACTACATCTCAAACGCACAGAAACAATTTACCAAACTGGTAAAAACTGGAAAAAAAAGCCAACAAAAGATACAGAAAAGGTAGAGAAACAAAAGACTGAGAATTTAGTAAGAGGCCACTGACCAAAAACTGAAGAACTATGGAAAGAAAACAAAAACATGTGAAGATGAAAGATGGCAACTGAGGGTAAATACAAAGTTCTAGCATACTATTATAATTCTAGAGGTCAGTGGGCTGAAATCAAAGCCTGAGACAGTACTCTATGAAAAAAAAATCTCATGGTCAGATGCTGTTTTTTCTTCCCTTTTCTGTACACCGAAAAATAAAACCCAGTGAAAAGACACAGACTGACTGCATAAGAAACAATGACTTGTACATAAGTAAGGGCTTTTAGCAGGTGTGATGTTGCATTGTGACACAGAATAAAGTGGTTTTGTTATTACACAAAGCTACAGATGAAGTGAGGTTATGATCCTATGAAAGAATTTGACTTTATACAGCCATATTGCTCAGTGGAATTAATGTTTATAACATTCTGCTTGCACTGAATGTGCTCCCATCCTTTTCACCCCTGGGCTGAGGTAAACTGTGGGTGCTGTGGAGGCAGATGGGCGCTTCCTGCTGCTGCTCCCAGTGCCCCATTGCTGGGACATTGGATTATGTGAAGAAAGATGAAACCTACCCCAAACACAGAGAATGGATAAAAGACTGGGAAAATACTACATCAGTGTTAACTCCTGTATAAAAGAAATTGATAAAGAGAAATTTACTCAAAATGCCATTTCCATCCTGTTGAGTCTTGAAAAGTGTACAGATTAGGATTTTCTGGACTGTATGTATAGTTAGTTACTGGGGTAAAGACAGCACTTTTTTCCCATGCATTCATTATTCCCATCCCCATGACTTTTATTGGAAGAACAGACACGAAGGTAATGGACAGTGCAGAGCATCACACACCCAAAAACAGTTCAGAGAGAATGTTTCCAGTGCCATATGGTGTCCAGCTCCACTGCTTACCTGAAGTGGATGCCTGGATGCATTTCTCCTAACATGCATCTTTCTGTTTCTGCATGTGCTGTTAGAGGTGTCCCTCTGAGCATCACACAGTGGCCATGAGAGCTGCCAGCAAGGGGACACCAATGCTGCTGAGGGAGCATAGGGCACTCGTCACATTAGGCAGCACTTGTGATGCTACAGACTGGACACAGGCTTCTCTTAAAATGAACCCTTGTCACCATCTGCTTCAGAGGGCAGGAAGAGGAGTCACCACTAGTTTGCTGGAGTTTTTTCCACTCACCAAGGAGGACAGAAAGCTACCTTGGCTTGTATACTCACAGAAGCTAACCTAAGTGATTTCATTTTATAGGAGATAAAAAAGCAGAAGGTGTAGCAATACACATCACTGAGAAAAAAAGCCCTTGACCTGGAGGGTTCCTCTGGCCTGCTGAAGAGACACTTTTTCCTTCCCTATGCCAAAGACTTGCTTCTTAGCCATGTGTGTCTCACAAAGGACTTGGGCTTTATAAAAAGCTTTCAAGGACTCTGCAAGTAATTGCTCAGGGGTTGTACACACACTGGGCTCCCTACCAAGCCCTGCTGATAAGGAGACTTTCAGACACCCCTTGAAAGAGATGTTCCTCTGCTTTCAAAGTAGCAACAAGTCTCTGCAATTTTGGCACCATATGCACCAAAAGTGAGAAAGTCAAAGCAGTAGGTGGAAAACTGACCCTCTTCTGAAAGCACCTTCCCTCAAAGAGAACACTTCCATTATTTCAGTTGTGTGCTTGTCCTCATCCAGGCCAGCCTGATAACCAGCATAGCTTAAGGAGAGCTCACCAGTGGGCTGGGGCAGAAGCTTCAATGGTGAAAACTCTGCTTTTGCCAGGTCCCTGCTTGTTATCACCAACAAAACTAGATCCTGGTCTGTATTATTTCCTTTTGCATGCGTTTAACCTTGATCTATCTAGGTTTGATCAATTAATTTAGGGATTTTGTTCACATATGACAACAACACAAATGAACGCTCTTGCGATCCAGTTGCTCATCAGCACATTAACTGACTTTAGGAGTATTATTCAGTCAGAGCTTAACACTTGCAGGGAGATGGAGGAAAATGTGTAATTCAAGGACTTTTTCAAGATGATGTTGTGTCACGGAAGAGCTTTGTTCCTATCACAAAAGGTTCAGTGTTCAGCCAACACTCACTACGTTTGTCTTTGCCTTATTGTTCCATCCCAATGTAAAAAGCATCAGTCAGCAACTTCTTTGCCAATAATTTGACAAATTTTGTTCTCTAAAAACCAACCCAAAACAAATATTGATTTCTGTTCTGTAAATAAACTGAAGTTCTACTTTGAACTAAAGAAACCAAAGCAGGAGCACAGCGGCTTTTATGTGACAGAGTAGGACTTCAGTCAAACTACAGTCTTCATTTTATTGACTGTACTTGATAAGACCATTTTGGCCTTTAGAAAATGAAATAAAATTTAATTTAATGCTGTTTAACTTAGTATTGTTATAATATATATTTTTCTTCAGGGACAAATAAAATAAAGAGGGCTTCAACAGAGATACACTCACAGGGGGAGACAGAATGAAAAAGAAAACCACATATAAGATGTCAAGATTGTTTTTAAGCTATAAATAAGCAGCAAGTTTAGATCAAATAAATAGTGTACAAACTACAAGCACTGAACCTCATGGAAGCATGCCTCCTGCCAGAAAGCCTAAAAAATGTTCTAAAAATAGATTTATGTCTTAGACAAATATCAATTTCTAACATTAGTAACTCACATACAAAAAAATAACTTTCTATTCCTCTACAGCAGGATCTTTTCCAGGAATAGAACCTTTATCATTATTTGATCATCCAACTGAACTGAGACAAATAAGTAAAACTGAAATCCTAATTAAAAACATGCCTGATATGTATTCTATTTTCCATAGCTAACAAAAGTATACTCCTGATAGCACATTTTAGTGTAATTGTCTCTTTCACAGAATGTTTAAAATAAATGGGAAAAAAAACCAAGAGATTTTCTTCCTAAAACATTCCAAACACCGGTCACATAAATCACAAAATGGGGCAATGAAGCATGATCAATATTTATGCAATTCATTTATAAGCACAGGTATCTGTCTTTTGTTATATCAATATGCTGTCCAAAATGCAGTGTTTCTAGGACATTTCTGTGGATTCTATCACTATACTGCACATGAGAAATAAAGAAGTTTAAGCCTGATGTATGTAAAAGCATGTTCTCAAATACAACTACTACAATATTAGCTTCCAGCTGGTAATGAAACTTGTAGTCAAGTTATTTTATCTTACCAAGCCTTTATATGACTACCAATTAAATTAATTTATATTAAAAATGTACTTTTTATATTTAGCTATATTAATTATTAATAGATTAAATGCCTTATATATGTTGAAACACACCCATAGCATCAGATGAAAAATACACAAGAGTTTATGCTGGAAAAAAATAACCCAGAAGATTTCTATGTTTTAAAAGGTAATTATGATAATTATTGAAAATGTGAAAAGAAAAAGATATTCCTACCAGAAATTTTATCTTGACCAATTTCGCTCCCACATATTCCTGTGTTCCACTGAATCAATTTCACACTTACTCACCTCCCTGTCTCTGTGATGTGGTTTATTCATTGGTTTGATATTGCCATAGCAACTCTGCAACATGGAAACATGTTAGCCAAGCAGTGCCGCTCACCTCACACTATATGGTGAATTGCTGCTGTACATACAGCATATTTTAATGTACATTGATCTCTGCTTCTTACTATTAGGCTACTGGTTTAACATCACCATTTTAACTCCACATTTGGCAATCTTTGGTCATGACCTTCACAGTATTTAGTTTGTTGTGGTTTTAATTACAAAAATTAGCTACTTCCTCAAATTTAAAAGCAGGATATATTTTGACTACAAGCTGAACTACTGCATGGGGACATGTTTGAACAATTAGAAAAATAAACAGTACTATTCCCAACTCCAAAATTCGGGGCTTCCCCAGCATTCTTGCATTTTTGCCCCATGTAAGCAAGTGTATGCAAATCACAGATAAGACTGTGCTAGCGTGGCTGAGCACACCCTATCCATTTAAGAAGCTTTTCCTCTGGTTCATGTAGCCTGGAGGGAGTGGGCACCCGGTCACCCCCAGCATGCCTCCCTAGGAACACACCAACAAGCTGGATGGTGGCTAGTGAAAGGGATGGTGCTTTGTCTTTAGAAGAGATGCAGCACCGGGTGAGCCCATCAGAAGACAGGCAGGGATGCTCCAGCACCTTCTGCTTCCACAACATCCCCCCAATCAGTGGGGGCTCGCAGCGTGCTCTGAATTACTAAACGGAGGCAGTATGTCTTCTGCATTTATATAAAATGAAACGTCAAACAAAATGTGAGAACAAAAGCAGGATTTCTGCTGCAGCAAACAACAGAGTCTTTAAAGCTCCAAAGTCTAACACATCAATACTATGTAAATCAGGGCATCCCCAAACACAGATTTGGATCATAGTGAGGAGACTAGGCAATCATCCAGGGCAATAGTATGAGTGGGAGCTGAAACTGTCTCACTGACTGAGTCTTTATCTTCACAAGCTGGCAACTGCCTCACAACTCTGCTTACTCACAGAGAAAACATACTCTACTTGAACTAGGTTGCACCGCAGCTCGACCTAAATGGTTTTTAAGAAAAGCTGTTTATTTGCCCTCAGATACTTTTGGACAAGCCCCATTAAACACTGATATTCTGACCACACCTAACACAGAAAAGCTGCATGGAGACCAGCAACACCTTAAGACTCAACACATCTCTGAATGCACTAACATACCAGGACACTTTTTTCTGCCTACTTAGTAACATCACCATTTTTCTGATATCACTGTGCTTAAGCTCAAAAGTTAAACTGACTTAGAGGCCTTAGGCTAAGTGCAAAACACATGTCTCAGATAGTATGAGCTTCACAGCTGAAATGGAAGTTACTGCCACGTTAGTGTAACACACTAAGGTTTGTGATCTGAGATGTACCACGGCACATCTGCATGGACTAGCAACCAAGGACTTTAATTTCCTCCCCCAGCAGAACTGAAACCAGCATTTTGGTCTGGGGCTTAAGCACGCTTGTTCAAGGAAAAGACATGGAACAAAGGCAAGATGAAGAAAGGTATTTTTGAGTAAAAGTTGTTTCAGTTCCTGACAGAGGTCTCCAACAAACAAGCAATAGTTATGAAACTGCTGTAAGATGAATTCCATTGTACCTCAGCACAGAAAAAGCAGCATCAATTGTGAAAAATGGGCAAATGGGTTTCTATTACTATTTTCTATTACTTGGCTCTGATTTTTTTCTCAACCAAAAAAAAAGTTATTGCAAATTCCGGGAGAGGTAAGTACTATGCACTCAGTAATGATCCCACAATTTGTGTTCCCACTGAGAGCACTAGGAAGCAGCTGGGGAGGGAACGGGATGTGAGGTGGGGAGCGAATCAGGTTAAACAGGGAGATGGGAGGAATGGGGGGTCCTGAACAAGAAAACAATTAATTCACATCAACACAGTGCTAGGAAATTACACCTTTTACCTTATGGGCTACTCTTACACTAGTGCAAATAGCTAGGTGATTGCTCTGCTCTCCTAACAAAATTTGTGATGCTCTACACTTCTAGGCAATTTGCAATATTAATTCTCTTAATATATTTAGTTTTCTCTTTGACAAATAAGGAGCTCTGAAAAGGTGTTATAAAGAAAAATTACATTCTGCTTAATGCAAGAGGTTATTTCATGCAAGTACACATTCAATTTATAGTGACCTTTGCTGGAACTCTTACAGGTAGTACACTGCAAAGGCATCTAAGTAAAGCATTAGCAATTGGTCTGGTGTCTGCTGCCCCCTTCATCCTTTCAGTGAAGTATTTGAATCTTCTGACCCCAGAGCTGTTATCTGCTTCCATCTGAAGGACTTCAAATGGAGGACAGATGGGAGCTATCTTTGCATACATGATCTACAAACTCATGGCCAAAAACAGGGCATGAATATGTGGAGATTCTCAGCATCATTCTCACAGGCATGTGTCCCATGGACACATTTTTGAAAACAAGGAATAGTACAGTAGCAGTAGTACAGCTTCCATATGAATACTTAGCCTTTAAATAATCCCAAAATTATGAATCCACAAACAAAACCAAATCCTACTCATTAATAACCAAATCTAAAAGTCACTAGCAGCTACTCTATATGAAGGTTCAGAAAGAACAGATAAACACCACCCTCACTTCCCAGGTCTCAGCAGTGGCACAAACTTCCTCAAAGTGGGTCCTTCCCATGGACTGCAGATCTTCATGAACTGCTCCAGCATGGATCCCTTCCACAGGGTGCAGTCCTTCAGGAAGTCTGCTCCAGCATGGGTCTCAGGTCCTGCCAGCAAACCTGCTCGACTGTGGACTCCTCTCTACACAGGGCAACAGGTCTCATCAGGAACCTGCTCCACCACAGGCTTCATGTGGGGTCACAGCCTCCTTCAGGAATCCACCTGTCCCAGCATGGGGTCCTCCACGGTCTACAGATGGATATTTGCTTCAGCATGGACCTCCATGTGCTGCAGGGGTACAACTGCCTCACCATGGTCTGTCTGCACCACAGGCTGCAGAAAAATCTCTGCCCCAGCACCTCAAGCACCTCCTGCTCCTCCTTTTTCACTGACCTTGGTATCTGAAGGGCTTTGTATTCTCACTCTTTTGGCTGTTGTTCCACACCAGCTAGTTTTTTTTTTTCTTTTCTCTTCTTAACTGTGTTACCCCAGAGGTGCCACCACCACTGCTGATGGGCTCTACCTGGGCCAGCAGCAAGTCTGCCATGGAGCCAGCCGGCATTGGCTCTGTTGGACAAGGGGAAACCTTCTGGAGAAGGTTCTCACTGCCTCTGTAGTCTCCCTGCTATCAAAACATGGCCATACAAACCTAATGCAACTGCTAGAATAAAAGCAACACTTTACTTACCAGACTGTAACACTTATTTCAAGTCACAGAACCATCACCCACAGCCATTAAATTGCAACAACATAGTCCTGCTGTTGCTAAGGCAGAGGTCACCCTGGGGAAACTGTCATGGACTCCCCTCCAGACTTGGCATTTCCCAGGGCCACAAACCCACAGACATAGTGGGTGCTTCACAGACCTTAGTGTCAAGGGCTACACAGTCACACTAGAATGGTTTGACAGCTTTGGGCTTTATAAAATGCCAGGAATCATATTTTTTTTAATCTCCACCCTCTGAGCAAGGCCATGTCTCAAAACCCATTTTATATCCAGTCATATCTGCCTCATGGGCTGCCAATCAGACAGTTCTGAAGTGAAAGAAAAGGTCATATAACATGATTTTGGTTTCAGTTTCAGTTATTTGATAATTTAGATCAAATGAGAGGATTGACAACTCTGATTTTACGTAAAGTTTCCAATCCCTACATATAATATCTTTAAAGTGCACCCATGGGTACCTCTATATTCTTCCAGCAGAGATGCAGCTCTGCACAAGTGGAATTTTAACTTGCTGAGACTCTCAGGAATTTAGTCTGTAAAAACCAGCAAATATACCTTGAGACTTGTAAAACACCCTAGATGAAAAGCATTCATAAATTGAGCAGCCTTTTCTTCTCTTTTTTTTTTTTTTTAAATCAGTGGGCAGTATCGCAACAACAGAAAAACATCTTGATAAAATGGGTGATTCAAACAGACAAAATGGGTTGTCCACAAATAAACTGATGCCAACATAAGCAATCATCAGGTCACATAGGCTGACGCAAGCAGAAAACAGACTCCAAGTTAGTCCCTACACAGTAAAACAACTGGTGATATCTTTATTTGTATTTAGAGATCTTTATTAGAGTTGCTATTTTAGGCTTGACATGCATTGTTATGACATTATATTGGTTTTGATTGATTGCACCCTTCTCTTTTCATTAAGATGAGCCAACACTGACATGCAATGGACTGTCTTTAATGGCAAACAGGTATTTATGGTATCATCAAAATTTACCATCACTGCATAATGTGGTCTTGTTTAGTATCTCATAGTTTGGGGTTTTTTTTAATATAGTCTGTTAGGGCAAACTGATTTCAGAGACAAGAAGGAAATAAAAATGCATCTCCTACAATGAAGTCTGTTGCATCACAAGGGCTAGGTAAAGCTTTACAGAGACTTTTAATGAGAATTTTAAAAAAGGCTCAATTGAGACAAATGCTATCAACTCTTACAAGGGTTTTAGCACCTTCATTTTCTTCACATCAGGAAGGTCCTATACGCATCACATTGTTAGTTTAAATGACTACATTATGCACATTTAGCTGGTTTAAGACCACTGCTACTACTAACAATAAAATAATAATTGCCTGTGTGGGGCAGTCAAAATAGATACGTAAAACTTCATTTGTATCAGCAAGTTACAAGTTAGAATTGGAGTGCACACAGCTTACTTTCATCTTTCCAATTGCAATCATATTAATTTTATTAATATTACTATCTAAGTCATGCTCATCCTTCTTTGCCACATCAGTTCTTTCAAAACTTTTGCTTTATATCTTTATTCCCTTACCTACGCATGCTGCCAGTAGAACAGTGTTATTAACAAATGAAGAAAAGACTGTACTGTTTCACATTTGTATGTCAATTCACAACATTAAATAGGTCTTTAAAATAAAAGAGTACTTTTTCTCAAAAATGAATTAGTACTGGATAATTTGTTTATATGCTAAGTTAAAGTAAAATGAGTCTGAAAAAATAGACCTCCTCATATAGTCAAGCTTGACAGGAACAATTAGATTAGTATGTTTGTCATCTAGTGCTGACTAAACACTAGAAGAGTTACTAGTTGCTGTTACAATTATGAAAACATCTATGAAAAGCAAGAGCCATTAAAACCAAGCCTAATTTTCTTCAGGCATGCAACAAGGTAATGAAACAGATAATGTAACAGGATCTCTGGATTGTATTGTTACTGGTTTTCCCGCAGCTTTATTCTTTGTGTTTCTGTCAGTGGCTCTATTTATTAGTGTTGCTTATCAAATATGTATTTTTATTTATGCTTTGATTTAGCAAAGTTGCTACCTTGATTCCAATAAATTGATATGAACTTAAGCAGCCTTGCTATGGCACAGTTAATATAATTTGATTCACCATGCTAAAGCTGCAGGATTTTGATTGCCACTCATAACACGCTGAGTATGCCCAGCATCTCCTAAACCCATGCAGGACTTATTCAATATCTACAGATGAAATATGCTGAAATCAGTTTGCAAAAATCACCACACCTCATATCCCATCTGATTTCAAGTAATGAATCTGCTCTGAGCACTACTACAGAAAACAAGGAGTTTATTTGTGGTGCACCTACCCAATATGGGCAAGACTAGAATTTAACTTTATTCCACAAACAAATTTAGCCTAAAAAGAAGATGCTGGTAGTACATACTCATTGTTTGGAAATAGCTATACCACTATAGCAATGAAAAGTAGATATTCTTTGAAGTTGCTTTGAGAAGATGAGTGTATCATTATTTGTATTTCATCATAGACACATTATGCCCTTGTAGTGGCAGACAGCTGAAAGACATGGCAACCAAAACCTGGCAGAAAATACACAAGGTGAATAACAGGCAAGGAAGAAATTGTTAAATATGCACTAGCAGCTGAGCAATTGGAGGGACTGATAAGAGTAATGTTAGCAGATAAATTCCTGACTCAAAAGTTGTTATCCTCTCTGCAGAAGTGAAGCTACAGATCTGATAATAAAAAGAAAGGCATCGTAAAATACGAAGTTATACCAATTCTGTTTTGCTAACTGTTTGAGCAAGATGTCAATAAAAGAGATCATTATAATTAGCTTCTACTATTGCACTGTATGTATTCCTTTCTAACTCAGAAAAAAGAACAAAAGCAACAGGACACTTTTTCACATGCACTGTTGTTGTTACAGTTTGATTTTGACGGTAACTTGGTGACTGCTTTACCACATACATGAGCAGTTTAAATCTTATGTTGTTCTTTACTTAAAAGATGCAGGGGTTTTGTGTTTGTTTGGCTTCTACACAAAACAAAGCCCCCAGCACTAGAATCAGAAAGACTTACTGGGCCTGATTCCTTGTACTCATACAGCTTTTGTCATTTCACTGATTTCAGCCTTCCTTAACTGATACCCATTATGTAAATATTATATATAAACCCACAAATACCTAAAATTGATTAGGTAGATTGATTCAAGTTATTCTCAAAGAGCAGCAAAAGAATCAGAGTATTTTGACTGAAATGTCAGGCACTGCATAAAAGCATCAAACTGTATCAAATTCACAACACCAGGACTTGGTTGTGACTTGCAGTCACTCAGATGTGGTTGTCAACCGGTGTATCTTTTTTCTATTACATTACTTAAGGAAGATGTTTTCCTCCATTGTCTCATCTCTATTTTCCATTTAAGTGAAAAGTTTTATTTTTTACTTCTAACCTTGAGAAAGGAATGCTGAGAAAAGAAACAGAATTCACACTGCCATAATTGCACAACTCTCATTTAAAGCACAACCAGGATTTAATTAAATTCCTCCGTTCTTGTGTATAGTCTCATTTATTCAGAAACTCTAGCCTCTCTGTTAGCTCCAGCCAAGTCTTTACATTCTAACCTTACGACAGGAGTAAATCTTTAAAAAAAACTTTGAAGGCTACACAACCTAACACAAAACCAGATACTTAATACATTATTATTTACAGGAAAGGTAATGGAGAAATACCTGTTTTGGAGTCAGCCTCTTAAATTTATGAGCTGCTAGGCTTCTTTAGGAGACAGAGAAAACTCCACAAAAGTCGTGTATTTCTACCTCTCTTCCTAAAAACTCATCACCAATGAAAAAAAAGCTTTTTGGGAAACCATGCACACAGGGTCTTCCGGGCAAAGTGCCGTGAAGTGCTAGAGCCCCTGAAATGCTGATAAATCAGAGCACACAGTTGGTCATCAGAAACTGACTTAGCTTTCAAAAAAAATTAACATTTTTTGCTATCAATAAAACCATTTGTTCTTGTGTTTTAAAGACATAGGGCTCCCCTTCACAGAAATACAGTAGAGCTAGTGATTTTCCCTTCTTCACCTCACTTACACAAAAGACTAGATTTTGATTCTGGATCTGGCCTTTATATGGTAACCAAAAGAGATCACATATGTGCTGCATTTTTTATTTTAACTAGGGACAGATTTTGGGTTTGTCTGAAAGAAAAATAGCATGTAATTTCACATGAGCTGGACCAGTATCACCAGAGTTGATATGGTCCACTTTAATGAAAAAATTTCTTCTGGAATTTGATGAGACAAAAAGGTTCTCTGCAAGATCTCTCCCTTTGACAAACATTTCTCTGCATACAGATTATTTTTTTCCATTCCCACCCCACCTCCTTGCAAGTCCTAAAGCTATACACAAGACTATTGAGGCAGTAGGTTACCGAGGCAACTCATGCAGCTTATCATTATCTAGATCTCATTACTAAAAGATTGATTTTGGACGAATAGTAATCTTGTAACAGGGTAAGCTGATGGATCACTTTCTTTTAAGTTGCTAAAGTCTAGGGAAGCCTAAGCATTTGATTCTCTTTTGGGTGGAATGAGTTAAGGAAATGGCTCCACAAATATCTTCTCAGTTTCCCTTGCTCACATTGTCCATATATATGATTTCTGTTACCTGCATCCTCTCTCCCTCAAGACAGCATCTTCACTGATTCAAAGAAGAAAGGGGAAAATCAAGAACTTACAGACAGTGGCAACAGAACTCCTGGGGTACAGCCAAGGTGAAACTCAGATCTCTGAAGACCACAACAAAGCAATTCCTGGTTTTGCAGTCCAAACACTGAATCAACAGAGAAATGAATATGTAGCAAAAATCACTAGGATCACATAACCTTATCCTGAGAGATCAAATTTCATTTAGTTATCCAGCATATAAATTCATGCTAACTCAAGAGAGACTTTCCATATTAGACACTTAATGAACATTCTGCTGTGGTTCCAAGCTTTACTTTCAGTTGCTTCATACACTGTTAGTACCACTTATCTTCCTGGTTTTCATTAACTTAGCTGGAGTCTTTCATTCCAGTTTTTGCACCTTTGCTTTATGCATTGCCTATCTGAACCCTTCTCTTGCCAGATCATCCAGTACTCAGAAAGATAGCCTGGCCAGGCAAGAGCCTGAAAATCCTCAGGTCACTCGAAGACCTCTGAAGTTTGCTCAGTCTGGCCCTAAATACTCTTGGACAAAGCTCAGGCAGAGACCCTGTGGGCAGGCACTGCACAGCAGACTCCCACAGCATCATGCACAATGTTGTAGTGTACTACAGCCACATGTTAAGGCTTCATACTAAGAGACCTGGAGCAGCTGTTCAAGAATACTAAAAAGGCTGAAAATAGAATACAAATGACATGTTTACTTGAAGCAGGATAAGCAAAGTGCTCTGCTGTGTGCTTGGCTGCCAGGTACAAAGGCTGGAAGAGCTGCGCACACACATCAATAGCAAGGACTGTTTGCTTCCTTTGAAGAAAGGAAGTGTGCAGAAGAAATCCAGAACATCAAAGGGACCTCAGGAGAGGAGTAACAGTGCTACTTGTAGACCTTTCTGTTTCCCAAGTGCCAAGTGAAAGGCTCCAGAACTGAGCAAGGAAACAAGTCACTACCAGCCAGGTACCATACTGGCTCTGTAAGCCTTCCTAATCACCATTCACCTATCCTTCCTGGATGCGTGAGAAACAAGTGCAACACATTTTGCTAACAAGGGCATCATTAACAGTGGATTTTAGTATAGAGAAAAACTTTGATTATGAGTAAACACACTATTCTTGGTTATAAAATACAGCAGCACAAGCAAGTACTGTTAATATATTTGGCATGGAAAGGACAAACATGTTTGTAAAAAAGCTGCTGTGGAACTCAATATGACCACGTTACTGTAAAAGCTGTGGAGAAAAGGCCAATTCCAAGTTCATCTAGGATTATAAAAATTTTTAAGCTGCATGAAGGCAGACATATTTAATTGAAAATACTTACAAGAATTTAGCAAAATGGCTTTCAAGAAAAATACGGACAATGGTTGAGTTTTCTTAATAAACATTTATCCCCTTGGGCATAAATTAAGTACGTTACATGACCTTTTGGAATAAGACATGTCTGCAAACCATTCATTAGTAGGTTATTAGGCTGATCAAACAAAAATACTGTGGATATTTTTATGCATTTTCATTCACTACTCTTCAACACATCAGCTTATCCTGGTAGTGCTGAAATCAGTAAGAGGTTTAAAAATAGAGCTCAAATGGAAACATAGAGCAGTCATTAAGCAAAGACGAATTGGAAAGTCAGTTGTTTTTGAGGTTGGAGGTGGGAGGGTTTCCTATGTGGAAAACACAGTAATAGGTAGAGAAGCATTATGTCAGGAATTATGAGCTCTCCTACATTGCTGTCTAAACCTTATAAAAGGCGCTGTGAGGAATGATGATGAAATGAGCTGTACATCACCATCACTTCCTAAAAAGGTTACTTAGCACTGAGGGCAGGTCATCACTCCATTGGATCCAGAGCCCCGTGAGAAAAGCTTTATTATAAAAACACTACAGTTCACTGATACAGGACTATATATTACAGTTCTTTTGAGGTTTGGCCTGCCTACCCCTGCCTGCATTTCTGGCTTTGTGTACCTTTGTGTACCACTGGAATGACCAAAAAATATACAAGAGCTCTTTTTGCACCTTTCCTTTTCAAAATTTCTTTCAGGGAGACATACTTTAAACTAATTTCCCCACATTTTCTCCTCATCCAAAAACTTTAAGGCAAGAGCAGCACATTATAAATCCAGGAGGTAAATTTTTGAGTGTTACAAACAAGCATTTTGAAATGGAAAACAAGAAGACAAACACAACCATTATATTAGTGGCACCTACTTCAGCACTAATATGCACAAGTTCAGTTATGTGAACATATTTGGGAAACAATAAAGAGGATTAGATATTCAAACAATAACTAAGAAAATTCTTGATAAACCAACAGAGCAAAAATTTAAAAATGCAAATGGCACAGGGTTCCATAGTCTACCATAAGAGATTGAAAAAATAAAAGAAACTCCCAAATTAATATAACTTTTCATATTCTAAGATGTAGCATTCACAGAATATGCAGGAATTAATTTACTCAAAAAACCAGCAGGCACCTGCAGCAGCACTTCCCTCTGAACACATGGAGTTGCTTAACTAAGCAGCAAAAAGAGTCTTCTTCAGAAATGCAGATGATGAGCTGATGTGCTGATTTTGCATGGGACTCCCAGAACTCGTAGATCCAGATTCTCCAAGTCTATTCCACACACAGAATCTGGCACATAAACCCAACCAAGGCAAAGTTCACACTTCTGGCATGGGGTCAAAGGCAAGGCAAGGTACCTGTATGGGCTCAGCTTCCATCTGTGAAGGAGGCTGGGGATGAGAGAAGCAGCAAGAGAAGGGTAGGACTGCTTATCCTGTGGGATAGTTTTACCTAGGGGTGAAGACAGTGCTGGATGCACACAGTCTGAGGCTGAGCTGATGGCACCAGCTGTCAGTGTTGACTCTAAGCCCATTGCTGGTGACACCTGAACAGCTTGACACAGAAACCTCCTACAGAAAAAGTGCTAACTCTGGGTCAGAACATCCATTTGAAAACTAATCCACAGCATTTTCTACCACATTGCTGCACTAGGTCTGATGCTAACCTTACATCCTTCTTGCTGTTGCTAACAAGTGTTAACAAGAAGTTAACAGCTTCAGATTTACATCCTTTGTAGTTTTTTCACACCACCATTCTGCATTTCCTCCACAAAAAAACCTCTCCAAGGAATAAATATATGTGTTAATTGTCTCCATGGGATGGTACTCAAAGTACAGTAATGGTTTTATACAGAGCCCTAATGCCATATTAAGTGTAAGGGCTTAAGTGTTTTAGTAACGAATCTCCCAGGTAAAACATCACTAATTGCTACAGAACACAACAAACTGCAAAAGCCAACACCAATCTTTAACATATACAGCCAATAAAAAAGAGGATGGCACAGATCAGACAAATTAATATCAAGAACAGATGAATCAGTATCATGACTTGCAAAGGTTAACAGATATAAATCCCCTCTAATATGCTCTGGCCAGTCTCTTATCATCTCCAACTGTTCAAGTCCCTGTTCAGGCACTGAAAAGCACTGTCATGGTTTAACCCTGGCCAGCAACTAAGCACCACACAGCTGCTGCTAGCTCCCTCACCAGAGCATCCTGGGGAAGAGTAAAAGTGAAAAATTAGTTTTAAAACGAGTAGTCAAATAATTTTCCAGCACGATGAACTGATATGTTTTTGACTGAAGCCTACTACACACATCTTGTGTTACTCTATGTGGCACCTTGCTCTGGGACAGCTTTATTTTGGACAGAATCTGCATCCAAGTACTTCACAGCTACAAAGAATACATGCTGCTGCAGCTGCACCCATTTCTATTTGTCTGCCAGTTGGCCAGGAGGCACAGACAAGGCAGCATGTTGTGCTTTAAAGATTTCTTACCCCTTAGCAGCCTAGGCACCATAAAACATTTATAGACTATTTTGGGCAGCATTTCATTGCAAATTCCATATGCTTAGCTGAACTATTCAATGCCCGGAATGACAATAAAGAGAAGATTACATTTGAATGCACCACATAGCAAGTATTCTACCTTTTAGCTGCTACAGCCCATTATCTCTTAAAATAAACAACACACAGCCAGCTCGCTCCATCAGCTGAGTTCCACAGTATTAGACACCTCTGTGCAGCCTAAGGGTACACGTGGCTCAAACATCTACTCCAGGCTACAGTCTCATCTCCATTCACAGATATTTGCAGAAGAGAATAGAGCCTGAAGGGTGGAAGTTCTTTAGTATGTTGTATAATGCAAAGGGAAAGAAGAAAGGCAGCTACAGATCCTCTCCCCAAGCAAAATGTATGGTCTTGCTTTTAGTTACAGATATAGCCACATGATGATGATGCACTTAGAATAAAAAAAAAAGAAAATTCCTGCTAGTATTTGGGGGAACTAAAAAAAAGAAAATTCCTACTAGTATTTGAGGGAGGGAACTAAATAAAAACAGTGTCTGATTTCCAGAATAATTTAATGCGTACTGAAGGGAAAGAGCCCTTTATTATGGAAAACCCTTTTAAATAATTTGTCCTTATATACCATCACAAATTAACAAGTGGAGTGAAGTAAGATATGTAACTTCAGGACATACCTCATTTCTTCTGCACCATCGTGCATTTGCTCCTGCATATATGGCCGAGCAAAGTGAGAGAACAATGCTGTCTGTAAGTTTAGTTCTGCAGGGTTAGACAGTGCAGACTGGCTCAGAAAAAGAAAGTGTCAGCTAACTGAATGGGTTTAATATCTCTCTCTTACCTCCCTTGCAAATGAAACTTCTGCCATATTAAGCTGTGAGTAACCAGTCTAGAGGAAAGGATGACCTTTTAGAGGCTACTACAATATTTAGGACCCTAAAGCAGCTCATTGGATCAGCAGCCTAGTGATAAAGTAGTTCAGATAATCTCAGCTACATCCAGCAATGAGCTCTGGCCAAATGTCAGAGCTTTTAGTCTGCTCTGACTAAAACTGGCCAGGCACTAGCCTTGAACAACAGCTCCAGCACAAACAGAGCTTCACACTGTACTCCAAACGTTTCTCCCTGCTTTTCCTTTGTGTCACTTGACTGGAAAATTTGCAATCTATGCAATTTTAAAGAGTTTGAGGGGTTTTTGCCTAGAACTTACACATTAAATTGTCCTCTTGAGATCTATTTTATATCACTTCATACATCCTTCTTTTGTTCGCTATTCACAGCTCATAAAGTCTACTAATGTGTACTTTAAATACAGAAGAATCACATGTTTTTCTTCTCATTTCCCTTCCCACTTTCTGCTTGTTTTAGAGCCGAAAGACAGCACCTTTTGCATTAAATCATGACCAGGCCATTAACATTAGGGAACCTTTCCCATTAAAAAGGCAATATATATTGACATGCGAACACTACACTCCCAAAAGCTTTTTTTCCAACACTTCATTAACATTTTTCACTACTGAACCATTATACCCTCTCGGAGTATGTCTTTATTGTCCCATTTCCTCAGCATACCACTAATGACACAACAAAAGGAGAGGAGGCAATGGCAGATAAATCAGCCCAACTTCCCATCAGGTTTCCTTTCCACACTCCTGCCATCTGTGCTGGCTGCCACAGCACTACATATGCTCGAAGACAATAGTGTGGGGGTCACACTCCACACTCCAGCTACTTGCGTCTGCTGCTGTCATTGTCACAGTCCAGTACTTCTGCTGTTTGCCTTCACATGTGCATCTGCAGGGACAGCTTCCAGTCACCTAAACTGGGGGCACACAGCTGAGCTCCCAGCACTACACAAGCCCTTCTCCTCAAGAAAGCTGGAGACTCATCCCCTGGTTTGTACCAAGTAATTTACAAAATACAGATTTCAAGACTTGAGAAGCAACATGCTGTATTTTGAATGGCCTGTTTACTCCCAAGAAATTCCCCTGATACAAGATTATCATATAAATAAACTTTTTTACAAAAAAATAGTATTTTTAAAGAAATAAATAAGCAGGAAGCTTAAATCATAAAAAGGGTTAAGAATATGTGAACACTTCTTTCTACTAGATTAACATCAGCAAAAGGCAGAATCAAATATTGATCTATATTTCTAGATTAGCTTTCCAAGGTGTGCAACCACCTTTTCACAGCTGTGAACACAGCACTGCAAAAAATTGATCATCACTCACTTTGCAATCCGAACTGCATGAATCATTAATAGCTGACTTGTTAATTAAATACGGTAGCAGAATTCTAGATTAGCCCTGCCTTTATAAGAACACCATTAATAAACCTGTTTTTCAATTTAGGAAACATCATCTAGGCATAGAGTGGCCATTGTAATATTCCTGCCTAAGTACAATATTTCATTCGTTACCTTGACAGGTCACATCACTTAAGCTATCCATGAGAATAAATTGCATTGGCTTGCAAATGCTATCTCTGTGTCCACACAGAAGCCCCACATGCACAATGTCTCCTGTAAATCTCACATCAGCATTTTCACAAACCAGCAGGCACACAGAGAAACCCTGCAAACAGGGGAACTGCAATAGGTTTTCTCATTTATTACTGGGCACCATGCAAAACAACTGTTTAGTTGAAGAATCTTCTTCTTCCCATTTTCCATTCTTCAGTCACTTGCAGTGTATGCAGAATGGAAAAATCACTTTTCTCCACATATTCAATAAGGAACCCAAGCAAGTTAAGTACACCTCTGTCCTTACTCCTTTTATACTGCATATTACAACATAAATATGTGCATTGTACAAAATAGTGCAACATCTGTGAGTGTCTCATTTTTGATTTATCAGTAACATTGATGTAATCTATCCCCTGTCTTCCCTCAAGCATGGCATCCATGGCCAACACTTGTTCTTTCAAAAGACAGCCAGCAAATGCTCCTGGTAAAACTACTTGAGAAGCCCTCAGAAAACTGACAGCTAAAAAGGGGTTCTTTTTTGAGCATTTCTGCAAAACATCTATCTCATGCAATCAAATTCACTAACACTTATTGCTAGATATACAATTACATCTTTTATATATACATATATACATGAACAAATAGAAGCATCCTTCGAAATCTAAAAATATTAATTTAAGGTCTGCCAGACTGAACACATGATGATTAAATGACTAGCACTTTGAAATGCTGAGGTAGCAATACTGCTAAAATACCTGCTGAGATTCAACTCTGGCTTCATTAAGCAGATAAAGTCATCACTGTGGAAGCGCAAGATTGTCTTTTTGGCTAACGCTTAATCATACTTAAAGTATGTATTCCTAATAACTGTGAATAATAAATTAATTCAAAGATTTGTTCTTACATGCATATAGAAGACTGATGAATGGCTGTTAAGAGGTCTGTTTTAGAGAAAGGAAATCTCTTATGCACATTTACTAAGTGCATTTATTCATTCTCACAAATCCTTAACGAGATTTTCACTATTTTCTGTTTTAAGTATACACAAAAGGAAATTTTAGAAAACTGTGACTTATGAAACAAAGCAGAGGCCAAATAAAGAATAGACACAGTTCCTCTTTTGTTCGCACTGTTTCTAAGGAGTGCAACTGATCCACTGTCAGTGGTGCTTTTCTAATGCATGCTCGTACATAAACAAGACAGTTATTTTAGAGCAAACCTGTGGTATTTTAAGGGATTTACTTTGCCTCCTCTTCTGAGGACAAAATTTCTCACCTACCAAATGAGTATGACCAAAACTCTGTCTTTGAGAACCTCTGGTAAGACACCTTTGGTAGCAATATCTTACCTATGAACGCAAATCCTGCTCCTTTTGCCGCCCCTCCCCCAAACATATTTTAGTAAGTTTTCTATTCTCTTCTACCCCCAAAATACATCGTCAAAAAATAAACCACAACACAGATGTCTAACCAGTAATCCATAATGTGCACATTTAGTGCTCTAAATGTGAATTATGTAAAGGCATGGTGAGCAACCTGGAAGGCAGAAGCAAGGAGCCCATCTTAATTCTGCATAAGATACAGGGGTTTTTTTCTTACAAATGGTTCTTTATACTTTTAAACCAAATGGAAAATTTGAGAGTCTCTAACAAAAAATATTTACTCAATTTTAGCGCACTCCTACAAGATTTCTGATCTAAAGTATTATTATATTTATGCTATATTTATTACTAATAAACAGTACCATTTATTACATTAGCATTACTGTAAATGTGTTTTTGAGATCCCGTCTTTGCTTCTGCAAATCGGTATGACAGCACTGACTTACCCTGGAGCTAAACCAAATTACACCAGGAACAGCGCAATTCACTCCAGATTTGCAGAGCTGATACACAGAATCAGACAATCAGTTAGGCTGGAAAAGACCTCTGAGATCATCACAGACTCCAGCCTGTGACTGAACATCATCACATCACTTAGACCATGGCAATGAGTGCCCCATCCAGTCTTTCCTTAAACACCTCCAGGGATGGTGACTTCAGCACCTCCCTGGGCAGCCCATTTCAATGGAAGGTGATTACCCTTCCTGAGAAGAAAGTCCTCCTGATGTCCAACCTAAACCTCTCCTGGTGCAGCTTGAGACTGTGTCCTCTTGTCCTGTCACTGGCTGCCTGGGAGAAGAGGCTGACCCCCAACTGGCTACAGCCTCCTTTCAGGTGGTTGTAGAGAGCAACAAGGCCAGCCCCGAGCCTCCTTTTGTCCAGGCTGAACACCCCCAGCGCCCTCAGCTGCTCCTCAGAGGATAGGCATCCCAGACCCTTCACAACCTTTGCTGCCCTTCTCTGGGCAGAGATAAACAGTATTTACCTTGCATTCAAACTGAGAATGAAAGGCTTAATCCCATCACTAGCACAAGAAAAAAGTCAGGGAAGTAAACCTGTACAGCTCAAAATCTAGTCAAAACAGAGACAGCTGTCATTAGAAGCTATTACAGCTGGTGGTGGGGTCTGAGGCTGTGACCCAGGAAGAGATGACCGGTCCGGGGAGATGGTCCCGAAAGGAATCGCCTTCCCGAGGTCCGGTGTCTTCCTCTCAGCTGCTGGCAGAGGAGCCCTTGCAGAGACTGTCAGCTCTTTAGTGATATCAGCTCGTGATTCCAGCTCAGCTCTGCAGGGCAGCCTCCAGGCCAAGCCAGACCAGAGAGAGAGATGAGAAGACCCGTGTGGCTGGTTCCGCATGAAGAGAGCTTTATTGTGGGTCCCCTCCGGCGAAGGGAAGAGCCACGGACAACCTCTCCCCCACAGGGGTGAATTGGTCTTCTTTTATAGGGATACAGGGGATCAGCAAGGGGACCAATGGATTACAGAGGGTCTGGGACAGACCAATGGGTTACAGAACAATCTGCATAGTGTCTCCCAAAGGATTATGGGTCTACCTTTCCTTGCCATGACCCAACGTAGTTGCCTTTCCAGGGAGTCCAGCTGGGAGATTGCTCAATCTTCTTATCTCAGCAGACATCCCTCCAGGGCAGTGGCTGGGCATATCCCACAAGAAGCCAAGGCCATAAGGCTGTGAAAGCCAGTTCAGTCTGTGGTGTTTGCAATTGTTCACATACATTTTGGTCAACTCCACTGGTTTTAGTGGATGTGATGCAGTACAGGGGAATGTGTGCAAGAAACAAAGACAGGAAAAAGGGGAAATTTGGTGATTAGAATATTAATATGGGCATTATAGAATATTAATACCTACATAAAAAGGGACACTTCCCCTCAAATGAAGAGGTTTTGTCACAGAACTCTGCAGTTCATCTTATTTTAATGGATTTTGCTTGCTACTTTCTATCATATAGTAGTTCATGAAACAGTTCATAAAGTCCTCTGGCAGAAATTAACTGCATTTGTTGTGTTACAGCGGTTGCAATTAAAAAGGCAGTATTTCCACACTGCTACAAAATAAAGTATTAAACAATAAACTGCAGTCTTCTTTGTGCTTAGAGAAGAACCAAGATTTTGCAGATACCTTATTTAATGAGGGAGAAATTTTTGCTTCTTTTGAATTACTTTAAATAAATGCAATTTTCTTGGTTTAAAAGACAGTGAATAAATTATAGTGATGTGCTTTTAAGATTAAATTGAACTAAACTCAATTAATATAATATATTCACAGACAACATAATAGACTAAATCAGGATCAGTGTGATGTCCCTTAAAGGATGAGTTTTTAGCTGCAATATATACAAAAACACAGGCTTAGAGAAAATTTTCTTGACCACATAGCTGAGGTTCCCATATTTTCTGAAACCATTACACATACATAATGCCTTAAATCTCAGACTACAGCAAGAAAAAGTATCCTTTTTTCCAGAACAACCTTTTGGTGCTGCACATCAATTTCTCACACAATTTGTATATGTAGTAACACATAGCTTCAAGGGAAAAAGACACATTAAACACATGTCCATGAAGATGCAAGAGCATTTCAGCTGCACTACGTTCAGTGCCAGAGATTACAGTTCCTGCTTTGCCTGCAGAGGTTGCAATGTGGAGGATCGTCTCAATTGCAAAACCAGCCCTTAATTAGTTTGTGCTGCCAATTGATAAATTCTTCTCCTTAAGCTATTTTACCTGGTTATTTTTGTCACATGATCATATGCACAATGCATTTAGTTTTGCTATACATTCTTGAAATAATTTTATTCTTTTTTCAAATAAATTTGCCACCCCTCCCACAAACCTATTTTAATAAACTGCCTGGTCTCTTTTAGCACCCAAACACATCACCATAAAAAAAGACAGATGCCCAAGCGTTAATCCATAATTTCCACATTCAATGTTCTTAATGTAAATTATGTAAAAGTATGATGAGTTACCTGGAAGGCAGAAGGAACCTTGTGGTTAAATATGTCACTTACAACCACAATTATTACAATTAATTCTTTAAAAGGTGAGTCCAAGAGTTGCAAGATAGCATAGGTTCAGTACTTAGTCTCCAAAAATGAGAAAAAGAAAAAACCTGCATATACTTCAGTCTATTATTTTCATAAATATTACAGATCACAAACTATGAAATTTATTAGAGATTCATAATCTGACAATTCAGTTGCAGATTACAGGAGTTCGTATTTGTGATTTGGTAGCCCATACGCAAATAATTGTATCGGTTGTTGCTGAAGGTTGATGCTGGCCAGCTTTCAGGCATCCATCCAGCTGCTCTCTCGTCCTTCCTCCTCAAAAGGCAGACAACAAGATGGAAAAGATCATGCATCCTGATAAAGACAGGGAGATCCCTTACCAGTTACCAGTATGGACAAAACAGACTTGATTTGGGGAAAATTAATTTAAATATTTGCAAATTAGAGTAGAACAGTGAAAAACAAAGACATGAATGAACCCAACCCTTCTTCTCAGGCTCCATTTCCCTCCTCCATTATGAGTCTTCTGATTCCTTCTCCCACCCCTGCAGGAAGATGGGGGAATGGGGTTTGGGGTTAGTCTATGGACCACAACCGGTTTCTCTGTGTCACTCCTTCCTTCTGAAACTTTTCCACTGATCCAACATGAGCTCTCCATAAATAGCTCCAACATGGGTCCTTCTCACAATCTGAAGGCCCCTGTGGGCCCTTCACTGGCTGCAGTTCCTTCTGGCCATGTCTGCCCACTCCAGGGTGGGTTTCCCATGGCTGCAGTCCCTTAAGGCCATGTCTGCCCACTCCAGGATGGGTTTCCCATGGCTGCATTCCCTTAAGGCCATGTCTGCCCACTCCAGGATGGGTTTCTCCATGGCTGCAGTGTGGACACCTAGCTGCTCCAGCATGGTTCTCCATGGGCTGCAGGGAAATAAAAATCACTCCTTCCACAGCATGCAGGGAAATACCTGCTCTATCACTGCGCACTTCCTCTCCTTTTTTCTCTGACCAGGGTGCTCGCAAGGTTGTTTCCTCACACTTTTTTTCCTCTCACTGCTGTGTGCTGTATTCCCCTCTCTTAAATAAGTATTTTCATAGAGGCACCAGCAGTGCCTGACTGAGGGGCTCAGATGTGGGTACAGAGGGTCCATGGAGTCAGCTGGAACTGTGGTCCTCACAGAGCAGCCCCTCTTCTCTTCTCTTCTCAGACCCAACAACTCTGCAGCCTCACTGCTACCAACACACAGATACCCACACCCAGTGCACTTCTCTACTGGCAAATAGGTTGTTTCCATACATCACATCAGACTACTCAATTCCTCAATCTCCCAAAGCAGGAACTTAATTTACAATAGTTACTATTTAGGAAATGGTAATTTCCTAAAAATGTCCCGATTTTTCCATTAGGAAAAACAATAAACTAAGTTTCCAGTGTAACTTGTGCAACACACTACTGAACACTCCAACCAGGACTAAGAGGTTCACAAGTGTTGATGTTGGCAAGGTCCATTCTATGAAAACTCTACACCATGCTTAAACCAGGGGATATTATATAGACAATCTGCAGCCTGGAATAAAGACCATGAAGAAATGTTTTTGTTTGTTTAGAAAACCAAATGTATACAAAATATAAAAATAGATTAATGTATTCATTGAGGAACTCTAATACATAAATTCATTAGGGAAGCAATAAACATACTGCATAAATTAATTACTTTGTGCTTATCCTCATTATATGCTACTTAATGAGTTAATAAGCTTGAAAAGCAATGACAAATTGCCAAAGTGCATGCACGGGGTTTTTATTTTTTTTTAATAAAGCAGCATATCTAACTGAATGCTGAAGCTCTGGATACAGGCTGGTAACATTTACGCAAGGTGGTCACTTTATCTTCTAGCCTTCATGAACAAGCACCTTCTGCCATGAGTGTTGAATTTGTCAGAAAAGCATAAACTTTACAAAGTTCAACTCCTGAAGGTACTTTTACTATGTTTCAGGAATCACCTCCTCAAAATTAATTTTGTACAAATTAATTTGGATTACAGGATAACTTCCAGCTTCTTGGGAAATATTAATCAGAAACTACATATATATATACATATACATATATATGTCCACACACTGATTTATACACACACAATAGGAACATATTGCCACATTGGAGAATTATACTCAGGCTCGGTATTTGAGAATGAAGAACACGTAAATATGTTGCCACAGTTACAAACTGGAAAGAGGCTGGGCAGCACTGGAGGAAGCAATATCCAACACCAATGAATACTTTAAATTTTGTGATGGGGTACGAGTCCTCCAGCATTAACTGAGCTGTGTTATTAGCATGCCATGGAAGACTGAAATGGTGGCCCCATTTGTCATGTCACAGATATAGACTGCTTATGCTCTCATTTCCTGCAGCACAAAGGCTCAAAGTCCTGTATTCTGTCTTGTGATTCAAACAAAACAAAAAAAGCCCCACACATACACATTTTTCACTTGCTCTCTTCCCATGCCAAAATTAAGAGACTATGGCAAACTGCATCCCAGAATACATTAGTCATATTGATATTATAAATGGCTTTTTTTTTAAAGTAAAATATAACATCTTCAAATCTTATGCAGCATCAGTGCATTAACTAAGCATGGTGCAGTGAATGTTTCAAAACGCAGCCCTCTCATCTTCCCAGGACACACACAATTCACAGTGAAACTACCAGTGCTACCTTGATAAAATATTTAAAGCAATCTTTGGCCATTACATGAGCAAACATTTCCCAGATAACCTTGGGATATTAATCCAATTTTTCAGCTCTTAAATTGATTTTTTTTTAACTCCTTCGGACTTACTTACAGCAAAGAAATCTAATTCCTCTTTTCAGGGACAACAAACAGATAAAGTACTATTCTGAACAAAGACTGTAAGTCCTTTTCAGGGATTCTCACTCCTTGGATTATGCTCCTTTTTCCAGGATATTAGTGTGCTTAATTACTGATTTGTTGAGAATCATGAGCAATATCTAGCAAATTTCAATGCCTGTGATTATATACATACAAACACCAAAAAAACCCCCCATACATCAAAGCATTTTTCAGTATCCTCCAGCATGACCAATCCACACAAGTAAGATCTCAGTATCAGTTATCAGCATAAGAACACTTTTGAAACAAAATCCAGAGGAAATCAGCAACTGAAGCAGCATCAGAAAAAGCTACAGCATTAATCTTACATCACATAAAATATTTTGCATTGCTATGACAGCATGACATCATATTAACCCCACAAAAAGAAGTACACTTCTCAAGAAGGCATGTGCTGATAGTAGACAGCTACCAGAAGTTCTTCACCTAGAAGTAAATAACTCTGTAGCCTGATGTTTAAGCAAACCTTCAACTATTTTAAAACCTAGTCACTCTGCAAACAAAACCATGTCCATCAATCACACTAAGTCTTTAGACATTTTCAATTGATTTTGGTCACTTAATACTAATTCACAAAGGATTCGGAAGCCAGAGCACAGCTAAATTCCATCTCCATGATTGGATAAAAATGTGTATTAAACAAATCAAGACATACTCATGTTACAAACAGGTCCTCAAGAGTTTTGTGCTGACACTTAGGCAGTAAGAGAGCTAATGAGAACAGCTATATTCTGCTCAGCACTGTTTAGGACACTAACAAATTAACTTTAGATGATTTGTCATCAAGTCCCTGTAAAAAGAAGCCACACTATTTAAGGGGATGGGGGAAGAAGAAAGAGAGCATACTTATCTATGGAAATCCTCAATCCCAGGCAAACTGCTAGGATAATAGAAAAAATGGTACTAGAAATAACATTTAACAGGGCATAATTTTAACCATTTATCTCAGTAGTAATCATGTATTTTTAGTTTATTGATAGGCACTTTAACCTTCATTCATGTCTTTGTTTTCAGTAGTCATTATAGTACTTTAGAAGAACAGTTTTGGAAAGGAATTTAAATGCCATTTGAAACAGAAGAACAACTGGTGGCTTCCCAATTTTTCACAAAAACGGCCAATGGACCCACAAAATGAAAACTGGGTGGTGAGGGATGAGTGTCTGTTTTTTTGTTTTTTTTCTGCTTTTCTTTAATATATCTTATTATCTCACTTCTGAACCATTATCTATGGAAGAGAAGAGGAAAGGTCATCAGTAGCCAGTGGCAGCACCAGCTGGGAGCTGGAAATGGCACTTGTCGTTTTCAGCTGTCAAATGTTGGCTGAAATTTAGTAAGTGCCAATATGAAATGATCTGTAAATCTGTAGCTTTTTTAAAATTAGCAAGAAAAAAACAAAGGATTTTGAGAAAGCAATTTGAAGTCTGTTGTAATATTATAGTTATACATAAAGTAGTGTAAGTTGTTGAGTCTCACTGGTTCCCAGGTTAGCAGAACTCCCACCCATGTTCTGTGCTTAAATACGAAAGCAAAACAGCATTCTGTATCACACTTGATCCACTCCCTCTTAAAATGCCCTGATGTCTTTTCTCTATGGCTGCAAAGTTTTTGTGAAAGTACACATCATCGATAAAAGGAGACTAAATAACGTATTTACTCTTCCAGTGGTATCCATGACCTGTCGATGTCTTACCAACAATGAATGAAGACAAAAATGTAGAAACAATACAGGAAAAATGCAGGAATCAGCAAATAGCTCATTGTGTAGCAAAACTACACAAATATTTTCTGGCTTTGGGTTCAATCTCATGTTTTATATACCAAACTGTAACTTTTACGAAGGAGATGTGCCTTTCCCAAGCAGCAGGCTCTGTGTGAGAACTGTGTGTGTTTGAAAGGAGAAAGAATTCACATATGTGCACCCAGCCCACTAGTAGGACAAAAAAAAAAAAAGAGGGTATGTTTCCTCCACAACTGTGAGTTCAGCAAATATGCTGCCATAGCAGCCAAAATATTGCTGTCCTTTCTGAGAAGATGAGCTAACATTTAAGCATGGAAGACACCTGGGCCCACACTTAGGCATTCCCAAGTGCCAGCCTATTTAATCAGCACTGATTAAAACCTTTTGGAATGCACATAGCCAGCCTACCAGCGCCACCACACTCCACCACCTCACAATGGCCTCTCAAACATTCTCATCCCCAGTGTGGAAGAGGATGCTTGCATTGAGTCAAGAGCGAAGGGTAGATGACATAAGTGCCTATGCTTGTCTTTGTGTGTACATTTTTTGGATTTCTAGACCAGACAACTGGTGCAAACAGCTACAGCACACTGCTGTGGTCCATCACCCTCATCGTGCATCACAAACCAGACCAGACAAATTTACCTGCCGTGCAGTCACTATGTTACATGAATGGGTATGGCCATGCATGACTTGACACACCTGCAGACAATCCAAAGTACTGAATAACTGGCTTTGTCCCTTAAAAATAGACCAACATTCTCCTTTCATCCTGTTTCCAGGGCATACTATGTTCTGTGGTACTTGCTCTTGAATTGCTGACAAATTCAGTCCTACTCACTGGAACTGAACTGACTCTTTTAAATCTTATGGATTTTACTTAAATTACAGTATTAAAAATATTCAGACCTAGCTAGTATAACGATGGCTTACTATATAAAACAGAAAACCAGAAATGGAATGAGTTCTTAGCTAATGAAACTCCTCTGACTTAAATTTTTTTTCTATCTTATTTGTCCCTGTGGACACTACCTAATTTCCCCTCACTCTTCTCTTGTCTGATAGACTGAAAGTTTTGGGGAGCAGGGACTGCCCTTTGTTGTATGTCTGTAAAGGACCTAGGCCGCTAAAGCCCAAAGGTGTTGAAATGCTATTGCATTCAATGTCCACATCAAATAATGAGGACCTTTGATTGCATTTTCTAGCAGACGCAATTTGCAGTAACTGTATTTAAAACTAATAATGAGAAAACATTTTGAAAGTAGTGTTTTCCATTTTTGAAAAGTATATAAAGAACATACTAAAGCCACCTCACTTCTGCCCACTTGCAGTGCTGGCAACCAGATGAATAACTGATCAGGTATTCAGGTCCACTGGAACATGACTTCCCCTGGCCCATGGAGTGCTTCAGCAGCAGCAGCAGATACCGCAGCCAGCAGGACGCTGCCCAGCTGCTGTGGGCTCTCCCTTTGCGTGCCCAGGATTCCTCCTCCTGCAACACCTGCACAGTTCCCCTAATCCAGTGCCTTTAACTAAAGCTTTGTAAGGGAAATGTAACATCAACCTCAGACATCCTCTGTTTGACTAAAAGTTGAGGGAATATGATGGGGGGACAGGGAGAACATCACCAATGCAAAACCTCCCAGTCCTGTACCAAGGAATAAAATTCCACGTTTTCTGAGGAAACAAACAAACAAAAAAAATCCCTCAGGATTCTGGAAGGAAATAGCTGCAGCAAGTATTAATGCACACATAAATACAGAAAGCCTGATCAGTAGTTACACCAATAGATGAAACACACAAAAATTTCACCCTGTGGATGAAAGTTCCATGAGCCAGCCTTAACTCACTGAGATAGGGTTCCCCACCCTGAGGAACAATTCTGTTCTCAAGGCACTGGCTGTCTATTCAAGGCACTGGCTGTCTATTACACTGTCCTGCAGGTCCTGGGTGCTGTTTGTACACACATTTCCTTTCACAAGAAGAAAGAATATGTCTGGAAGCATAGAAAAGATGATTAGATACCAAAATTTCGGTGGATACAGGATTGGAGTAAAACTACTGATGGCTGTCACCATCCACTCACCCCTCTGTACATTAAGGTATGGTCACCATCACGGCTAGGGTCTCTTTACTGGTAGTGTTCATATTAAAGCCCAGCTAGATCTGACACACAGGAGTGCTTCCAAGCCCTTTTTATTGCAGGCATGAGGGGTTAGTTAAAGGCAGAAGACCTCCTGTGAGAGTGCTAGAGAAATGTCCCAGAGGAAGCCAAACTTGGCAGGATCTATGCCCATACTGTTGGTCCAGAGCAGACCCTGAAGGAAATTAGCCAGCCAACAATGCCTTATTTGCGCCCCTGCCCCTCTTCACAAGGAAGAACTACTCCAATGCTGGTAGGGATACTGAATTCATTAGCATATATGAGGTGTGAACAATGAGAAAATTGAACCTGGGGCTAAAGTAAGAGCCAAATTATTTGACGCTAAAACACATTCAGTGAGGTTAGTGAAAGGGGTCAAGGAAGTACCGGGCCACTTGACATCAAAAACAGCATCTGTGGTAGGAAGTAGAAGCAGAGCAGAGTGGCTTGCAGTGTTTTTATATCCTTTCCTTTATATGGCTGTGTTGGCACACTGGGATGTAGACGAGCATGTCCTGCTGGGAAAGGAAGAGATGTGACAGGACTGAGGAATCGTGAGCCCAGGGCACGATCTTGCATGCTGAAGCAGCTCTGACTGTTTTGCATTAAATGCACATGTCCACACTCCCAAGCACACAGCAGCTCTGCCTATGGATGAACCATTTTCTTTTACAAAGACAAATAAGCAAAAGATTAGTTTAAAAGCCTGCTACAACTGTTGCACAATAAAAACAAGTGACAAGCTTTTAGGCTTAATTGCTTCATCAGTGCAATCGGGAATAAGGTATTCTGAGCCTGAGAGCTTGTTTGTTTCTTTTCCAGCTACACCCATTTAATGAATAAACAGCTCTCTCTCTCCAGACCTTATTTATATTATATTACTCCAGAGTGGATACAAAGCTCCCCATCTTCCAAAACATTAAAAAACTAGCATTTTAAAGAGATAAAATTATTACGTTTTAGTTCTGCAAAACACGAACTGCCTTCCAGTATTAAGTATTAGTCAAATTTATCAATCTCTAGAAAGAGCAAGTCTGCTCACCGAAACTGAGACAACACTGGAGAGTCTTTCTCTAAGGAGAAAACTGTTATGACCACCTGGTTGATGGGCCAGGATATTCTCCACCATGTTCTCTGTCCAACTGAAATGCACAGCATCAATTACCTGGAAGCAAGCTACAAGAACACCTTTATCCTTCTAAGGCCATGCTACATTTTAGAGTGGCCTTGCGGCTGCTCCAAGTTACACTGTATCATCTATGTTTATAAAAAGCTGCCTTGGCTATAAACTGCAAGAGCATACAGCCAGTAAACCCTGGCTACACCCTGAGTCCTCCTCCTCATCCTCTGAAGGCCAAAGAGGACTGTGGTATATAAAGTGATTCAAGCATGCCTTTTCCACTAGGTAATATCTGAGCAGAATTTGATCCTACAGATGCACATTCTAAAGCCAGAGTCATTTGGGTTTCAAAAACGTACTGTAACTTTTTTTGGAAAGCACTTGATACATTTTATGTATTTGCCATCATGTACAAGTACTACTATTTCCTTATAGGCATTGTCTACACAACTTTGTTACAGAAATAAAGCTTTCTACAAACACTAAAAGTTAGTGGTTCTGATTTCCTTAAGGGTGAATTTTCCGTAAAAAGTCTTGCTCTAGCACTAATTGCAAAATTAGCAAGAAGCTTACGAGTAATTAGATTGGGGTGTTAAATCACTAATGTTCCTTAAATAAAACTCCTAATTAGGACACACCACATATTTATCTACAATCTAGATCAGACAAACAGCACAAACTTTCCTTTTCTAGCTGACATCCAGGGCACTGCCTGGGAAATACTAGGCATTCACAGTACTCCCTTCAGGAAGGCTGCAGCCCTCATTTCACTTGCACTATTACAGGCAAGGATGCCTATGCACCTCCACTTTGATACCAAAGCAGACTGGCATAGTAGAGAGAGTCATAGCTGTAAATTCAGATACCTACCACCAGAAGGTTATTTATCTCTCTTTTGATTACACAGGAAGCCTGGGTACTTGCTCAGATTAAGCTTCTGTGATGGAATTTAGCTGCTGATACCATAAAAATGTAAAACGATCAACACAAAATATAAAACTATCAACACAATCCCTCCTTCTACATGGTATTTCTCAGACTCTGAGATAAATGCAGTTGGATAAATGCTTTTGTTTTATTACACCTAATAAAACACCACCTGACACAAAGGCATCTCAACTGAGAATTGATCCACAATAAACTACTGCAATACAAACAGCAATAGTTACAATTTCTTTACAGCCCCTTTACCCAAAAGGTACTTAACTGCTTCAAAACAAACCCACAATTATACTGACATTCCACATATCTTGCAGACAGTCTTTCCAAACATTTCGTACCTTATTCTAATTTCAAAACAAAATAATCCATTTTCTCAGAGAAGCAGATGCACAGATCTTTAGGTATCAGAACTTTTTTATTTTTTTTTTAAAAAAGGTTTAAAACTGGTGGTTTTAAACTGGTTACACCAGTTTATTTCAAGTCCACTGAATATCATTTCACATGAACACAGAATTTCTATTTGCAAGACACATTTCACTCTCAGTTTGACACTGACCATCATAAAAACCAATATGTCTTCTGAGCCACAAGCAGTGCCTTTCAGTTACCTGCATTTTACTGTCTGAAGTGGTTCTGTTCTATGCTTGTGCTGCAGCTGCAGAACTTTTTCTCCCAGCACCAGGTGAGAGGCACTTAAGCCTAGAAGCACCAGAAAAATTAGCTTGGGTACCATAGTGCCTGTATCTTTGAGTCAACACAGCTGTCAGCCTTGCACTGCTGGGGATGCATGTGCTCTTCTATGTTCTCAAGGCCACTGAAGTTTTGATACCTTATCCTAGACATACATTCATTCCAGCAAGGAAAAAGCCATTTTCAGCATGACTGAAATTAACCAGGTACTTCTCTATGTATGATACAAAAGTCACAGTCAAGACGACCTCCCTGAAGCAGTTTACCTGTGAGACTTCATTGTTGAGACAGTTTAATTAATTTTTAGTCCAGTTTTAAGTGTCACTTTTTATGTAACACCACAGTAACTAACTCATTAAAAAGATACATATTTGCTATATCCATTAGATAAAAACCTCAGTCATCTCTTCCTACAGCACAAGACAGCAAATGATATTTATTATTTTTCTAATGTAAGTTGCTATTGCAACTTACAATAACCTCAATTGTTTTGCAGTGGATACCTCCAATCCTTTGTATTCAAATATTCATTCATACTAAACATAGACAGATGTTCTGACTGAAAGGAGGTTTGGCGTTTTGTCAGAAAGAACAAGTTTTGCTGAAACAAAAGCCTTTCTGCAAATGATATTGCAAATCTAGTATGTAATTTTGGGGCAAAATGTAATGATCACAGATTTCGGCTACATTACTCAGCAGCTGAGACTTCACATTATCGCCATCAAGACCTGAAGCCAGGTCCAACACTTCAAGTTGCACGCCTTGCTTTCATGATCCCAAATATTTTAGAAAAGAGAAAGATCTTTCCCTGACCAAACAGATATAATGTTTGCATTAAAACTTCCAGGAATTAGAATGAGTGATATTTTAAAACATTTAGAAAAAAGGAACAAGATCTAAAATCCATTATCCAACCCTCCTCTTCTGCATGTGTAATAAGACAGCCAGGAACATACACATTTACAGGCATGAATCAGAACATGATTTGTTAATAATTACTCCACAAAAAGGCTGTGTGAACAGTTCTAGATGTACACACATATTAATGTTTATTTGATGTGAAATGTCTCTAAAAAGCGAAATGAATTAACAGCTGTGCCTGGCACCACATGAAAAACACACCTTAAGGAAAAGCAACAAATTTAAGTGCAAAGGTTAGAGTTAGATGCCTGCCAGGATGGTTTTTTCATCTTATTGAGCCAAAAAATATTTGCTATCTTTTTCAGAAAGATCCAACAAACTGTAATTCACATGAACTTGGCAGAGTCTTAAACCAGCAGGTGTGTCCCACAAAATGGCAAGTGTCTCCAGCAGCTGCTGTTATTGCCAACACGATATTCCAAGGTATCATCGGCTGCATCCCCAACCACTGCTAATTTTGTGCAGGATTATAACATTTTTCTACGTTCATTAGCTACAATTATTTTAATAACAGTTAGAAGCAGAAAGAAGGTGAGGTGGAAAAAAACACAGAGAATTTGCAAGTGAGGTTTGCTAGACTATGATCAGAAACACAGTAACAGGCCAACACAGAGGTTTAACTTGAGATAGGACTGACAGACTGTACAAGGTGGACCATGCTGCCTGTTTGAGGTTGAGTTTTTTTGTTGTTGTTTAGGTTTTGTTATGTTTTGTTGGGATTAAGTCAGATGAGAAATTCGCTATTTTGTCTTTTTTTTATAGAACTGGACAAAAAAAATCATGGTCATGAAAATCTGAATAAAAGCTTTGGAAGAATATTTTCTGTTGTATCTCACAATTGAACAAAAAAACCTTTTTTGCTTATATTCAAACTGCATATTTAAAGAAATCAGTCTGAAATAACTTGTTGATCAGGACAATCGGGTGAGACAGAAGAGGTTCATGTTCAAATTTGTAATTCATCTCACTGAAGTGTACCATTTATTATGGCCACTTACCTTATGTTCACTTTGTCAGAGCTTCCATGTCTAAGGTAAGAAACCATTCCCTTCCAAAAGAGTAAAAATGTGGTCGAAGCTGCTGTTCTGTCATTTCATGACAAAAAAGTTTTAAGACTGCTTTAACCGAGATGTCCATTTTCCTTGATACGACACCCTACATAAGCATGGTATTTTGTAGATACCTTCAAGCAGGGATCTGAATTTGGCACTAAAATCTTGTTTTACAGTGGTGAATGCCAAATGCTTTGCATCTCATTATGCTGGTTTGAAATAATAGTACTACTTAAAAGTAGCATAATGACAACATAAAATGCAAGAGCTCTTTCAAAGCAGTGCAATAAACCACTGTTACCATGATGGTCAGTTGCTCAAACAGCACTACAGATTCCAAGCAGTTCAAGCTCCATTTAATTCCTACTGTACAATTACAGAATATATGATACCCTAGGTAGACATATCCAAACAACTTTGTACACTTCCAGTTGGAATTATTCTGATCTCCCAGTTCAAAAATTTTTGATGTTTATTCATTTTACACATTAAATACAGGTTCTGCACACCATACACCAAACATTATTGCTAGTACTTCGAAAATTATTCCATAATCAGGAAAGATTCAATTCATAATGAAAACATATTATAACAGAGACAAAATATATAAGGCCAGTTGTTGTCTGGAAACTTTGAGCTCTGGCTTAACCTATGTAATATTAGACATTTGGCTTCCCCTTTGTTCCTTCCTCTTACAAATTGCTTGCTGTACCTGTGTCATCCTTTGAGGCCAAGGACTGGCTTTCTCTTTGTGTAATGTGATTTGCAGCTGGGATTTCTGAATGCTGCTACAACACAAAATTACAGCAACAGTTCAGAGCTCTGCTCTACCAATCACCCTAATCCCAGTCTTTACTGGTACTTTTAATGGCCCCCCTGCTGTTCCAGAACAATAGCCCACTCAAGAGAACTTGTCCCATCACTTTGAATCTACTGTAAACACACACACATGTATCCATGTACTATGTACATAACATACCTTTATTCTTTTTTTTCTTATTTTTTTTTACCCTCAGGCACATCTCAGATGCTGGCAATGGAATCTAGAATGCTTTTACACTCACAAAATCATTCCCAAAGCAAAACACTACCTAAAAGGGCTACTACTTCAGCACTGCCCGCTCATTTTGGATGTAATGTACTGATAAAAGTGGTAACAGGACTGCAAGCAGAATACATGAGAGAATAGCTCAACAAGAGAATAGTCTCTTATAAAGTTGTGGTAACAGGAGTCGAGAGAAAACACGATCTGCCCGAGCTTCTGCCCAGAAACAGCCCACAGCAGGGGACAAAAGTTCCTAAACTCACTATGTAAACACCTAAATTGCATCATACCCCTCTTCCTGAAACATACGGGATTATCCTGACACGTTATGCGCTATCTTGCCAGACGGAAGGAAAAGTCATTTTTCTCCAGAGCGATCATCCAGATCAGGCTCCCACTGCCAGCAACCCCAGCCCTCGTACCCGCAAGTTTCCAGCGGCGAAACCCGGGTGCAAGGAGAGATCCAGCCCGGCACGGCGGCGCGGGGGACAGAGGGTCAGGAGCCACTTGAGGCGAGCTAGTGATGGAAACCAGCCTGGCGCTAACATTGCTCTGAAGTCCTTCTGTCACCCATTCGGGAGGCAGACTCCCAAAAAAGATTGGGATTTAACCGACTGACATTACCAATGAAAGAAAATATTTATCAGAAAATCGCCATCCGTCTGCCTGTCACTGCTGATTTCCACCAGCGGGGTGGCAGGATCGCGACAGCCTCTCCGCCCCAAACGGCGGCTCGGGAAGGGCAGCGGCGTGTCCACAAAGGGTCTGGTTTAAAGAAAAGTGCCCATCTGACAGAGCCTGGGCTGGTTTTCTGCCCCCCTACACAAAGAGCGCGGGCTGAGCCCCGCACCTCATTGAACCCCCGAGCTCCCCTGGCTCTCTCCCCCGGCGGCTCCTGCCGCCCCTGGCAGACCGCACCGGGGCTGGCGCTAGCCTGCGGGGCCGCTGGCCACGGAAAGGGCACGGGCACACGGACAAAAAGGAACGCAGAACAGATGAAAAGGCACACACACCACCACCCTCCTCGTTCCCGCAATACACACAAGAGACCACCAACCAAACCCGACCGCAAAACTCACCTCCTCATCAGCTCGCTCCGGGTACGGGAGAGCCGCAGGGCATCCCCCGCTGCGGTGCGCGCCTGCCGTGCCCCCCGCCGCCCTCCTCCCGAGGGCGGCACTCACCTCGGGGGGACGCAGCCGGCCCGGGGGGGCCGCCTCTCCGCCGTGCCGTGCTGTGCCGGGCAGGGGCGGCGGGGCGAGGCACACTTCCACTTTCTCCGGGGGTCTTTCTTTGCCGTACCGAGCCGCGCCGCCCCTACCTCCCCCGGCACTCCTCCCCGCCCGCCCCTCGCCGCCGCCTCCCCGCCATGCGAAGCGAAGCGCAGCGGAGCGGTGCCCAGCTGCCGGGCCGGCCGGGGGCGGCTCTCCCGGCGCTGCCCCGCCCCGGTACCTGCGGGGGCAACCCGGGGGCGACGGGGCGGTCCAGGGCAGACACCCCGCACCCCAGCGGGCACCCCGCCGAACCCCTGTCGCATTCCTCTGCCTCCCTTTGCAGCACTCACCTGTCGTGTTCGGAGCTCACTCGGCCCCGCGGGGCACGCCGCAAAGGGCTGCTGCTTTTTCGGGGTTTGACATGCTTTGTCCGCCCCTCTCCTTCGGTAAACTGCTCGAATAAAGAGGTCCGGGAAGGCTGTGTGGGTGGGAGCGTCTACATGTACTTCAACACAACAAAGACCCACTTGATTCCCTATTGGCACCTAATGCCCAACAAAAGGGAAATGCCGGGCATATCATAATTATCACCCCGTGAGATGGATGCCAAATCAACACTTCTTACGAGGTTGTACTTAGAAAACAAGCGGCAGCTTGCATGCATCTATTTCTGTCCCGGTACTATAGCAGCTTGCTCACGCCCTCCTGCTTTAGAGCTGTGTTTCCTGGCACTGGAGGTAGAAATCTTGCAGAAAACATAAAGGCAGGAAAGTTACAAGTCCTGGCGACAGTCTTTTGACACCTTAAAGTAGTGAGACTGGCTGTTAAGATATTTTGCCCACAGATGAGAGCCCTGCCTAACATTTAGCTGAAGTGCATATCAGAGCATCTTTTTTCAATGGAGGCTTAACAGGAATCGTCCTAGCAAAGTCCTTACTAGGCACTGCCCTACACGACACATGCTACGTAGTCTTCCACTACATCCTCTCAATAGGAGCCATCTTTGCTATCCTAGCAGGATTCACCCACTGATTTCCTCTGTTTGCAGGGTATACCCTGCACCCCACCTGGGCCAAAACTCACTTCAGGGTTAAATTTACAGAAGTAAGACTTACCGTCTCCAACAACCCTTTCTAGACCAAGCTGGCATGCCACAATGATACACAGAATACCCAGATGCCTATATATTATGAAATGCTATAGAATATAAACACCTACATATTAAATTACCCTTCACTTGGTCTTGAATGGTCCCTGCTTACCTGATGATGGCACCTGCACTGCTGACTCGAGTTTGGTTGTAAGGGATATAAGCAGCTGTCCCTCGTTTAAAGCTCAATTGTGATCTACATGTAAGTGATCCACTTTTGAAATGCACTCAAGCTTTTCCAGAGAAGCTCAAGCTATGAATCATGCATCTGACCACAGCTATCTTTACACAAAGTTATAGGGACCTGGTGTGCAACTGAACAAGTAGTGTCCCTGTAGCCAGATTAAATACATGGCTGTAGAGTGCAGTGTTGAGGGCAGAGAACACACTTCCCTATGTCTGGAAGCTGAACCAACACACAAGAGCAGAGGAGCCATGAGGACTGAAGGAAAAGAGAGCCTAGTCTTTAACTTTGTGATTGTGTAATCAGTTAGAAAATGTCCTCCCAGAACAGTTTTTTATCCTGGTATTATACATTATAGGGATCAGAATTTAGACCCTCATTCACGCTCCTGCAGGTTAAGTGCTTGAACGATGTCTTCTGGTCCCTTTCCTTTGAATTCTGGCTGCCTTCTGTCTGAAGAACTTTCTTAGAAAGTGGACTGAAATCCTCTGGGGCTAAGGAAGGCCTTCAATGGCTCTTTGTTTGTTGGGCAAGTGCTCTAAATAATCAGTGGTTATGCAAAAGGAAGGTAATTTCCTCCTTGTGCTCTGTAAGCAACTTTCATGTATAAGATCTGTCATCTCCTATTGATATTAACTCAGTACAGAAAGACTGATGTCGCAGGTAGAAAGGATCTCCTCGATTTGTGATGCCTATTTCTTTCCTTTGACTTTTTCTGTAATGTAGACTTTTACTCTAGAGTCACCTTCTCTGAGGGACTAGGGGCTAAACATCTAAAATGGAAATGAAGCAATGGCTGTGTAAAGTACCTCAGCTAAGTACTTTAAAGCCAGTATTTCATGTCAAAGAGAAATTGTTGCCAGTAGTACTGAGGTAAGCCCCGTTCTTGCAAACACCAACATCCAAAAGTTTATTTACAAGGCTAAATTCAAGTCATTGAGATGTGTCACGTAAGACAAAACATAGAAGAAAATCCTGGGAAGCAATTCATTTTTTGTTCTTGGAAGAAAAGAAAGGGGAGCACTGGTATGAAAAAAATGTCTATATCCTAGTGTTTTCTGGTGCCTATTTTTCTTGAAGCAAAGAAATGTTTAGATGGCATAGAAGGAGACTCCAGCACTAAATTAGATGGCTGTTTCCCCTGAGGGTGTACATTTACAATGCAGCTAAGCTGGTTTGGGAGCTATTTGTTGTCCTAAAGGTGACAGTCCTACTCCTAATGCTTCCTGTGTTGGAGCAAAATTTAAAGAAAGCTAATCATTTCTTCATAGCTCGTTTAGCTGCTTGAACAGGCTCTCTGAGAGTCAGTGCTGGGTAGATTAGAAAGAAGCAGAGAGCAAGCAGTTGTAGTGCCAGCAAATGGAGATGGGGACCACCCTGGGACTGCAGCAGGCAGCCCCCAGTTTGACTGAGCTGTCTTGTGAAATTCACCTTCATAGGAAGAGCTCAGAGTAGACTGTGCATTAAATATGCTCTTCCTGTGCTATTATTTTGCTTAATTCTGGCTTAATGAACTGCTAAAGAGAAAGATTCTGTTCCTTTGTAGTGAGGACACACCATCAGGCAGAGGGAAGACCTCACTTCTAGTGCTTCCTGGAAGAATTGATTCTAGGTGCTTGAGCAAGGCATCAAACCAAGGTCTCCCTATTTCCCCAGTGTCCTCAGTCATTCCTCCTGCACCAAGTTCTCTGGCTCCAAATTCCAGTGCCAGGTAGAAACGCATGCACAGCTCTCACCACGTTGGCACTGATAGCATGCGCAGTGTATATCTGCATCACAACATAATCCCAGCAGGAGTGCTGGTCTGCGTGGGTCCTGTACCCAGTCTAGCCCTGCTGGCTCTGCAGGACACAGAACTCTGCTGGGTAGATGTACTATTTTCCAGCAGGCAAACCATATGAAAATATAATTCTATCAGTTAATAAAATATTGAATTATTCTACTAAAGTGACAACATTTCATTAAAATAGCAATATTGATTCTGTTTCCAAAGCTGATTCTTCTATTAGAAGACCTCAAAGGTCAGTTTACAATTACATCCAATGTATATAAAGTTCCCAATTTTTTAGTTTTCATTAGTTTGCTGACATAGAAACATGCACAACTCTTTTTTTGCAAAGCCATAAATTAGAAGGAAGGCAAGAAAAAATTCCCCACATAGATATTTTAAGTTAGTGATGTTCACTGTAGAAATAATTTGGCATGACTGCAGATAAAAAAAAAACCCCAAAAATTTGGATGAAATATTTGTAATTGTGAGCTAATATCACTCATTGGTGTTAACTTCATCTATTCAAACTCCAATATGAGCAGACTGTTACTTAAGTACAATTTCAAATCTTTGTGTATTTCACTAAGAATGTTATTGCAGTTCATTCAGTCATTCTTGTATTGATAGTTATGAATCTAAGTTGCTGTCACATTTGACACTAACCTGCAAAAAAAACATAATTCCTTGCTTCTCCCCCAGAGCACTGTCATTGTATATCATCAGGGGATGAAATTCTGAATCAGAAAGAATTTGAAATAGTTTGAAATAATCAGCTCATTTCTGTAAGCTAATGTTGGTAGGAAATTCTATTGTCAGTCCACACAGTATTTTTACAAATAAAAGGGTAGAGAGAATCCGTAAGAAAACATGGTCATTGCCACAGCATGAGCTTTACCAAAATGCCAAGCATGCCATAGGAATAACATGAATAAGAACAGCAGTCCTTCTGCAGCTCAGAAGTTTCTCTTTCATAGGAAATGGAACCGAACCTCTGTGATTGTTTTGAGCCTGCCCTCTTATGTTCAAGTGGATTGTCTTTCACTTTTCCACTCATTTTTTAAGTAAATATTATTTTCTGCAGACCAATTCAAGCTTAAGATCATGCTAACTCTACACTTGCCTCAGGATGTATTCAACTTGTGTTGTGAATATCTCATCCCTGCAAGTATTCAAGGCCACACTGGGTGGAGCTCTGAGCAACCTGGTCTAATGGAAGGTGTCCTTACCCGTGGCAGGAGGCTTGGAACTAGAAGGACTCTAAGTCCCTTTAAGGACTCTTCCAACACAAACCATTCTATGATTCTATTAGACTTAATGTTTCTTCTCCAGGAATATAATTTCAACATGTACCTTGGAGAGACAGAGGCATGACACTGCCTCGGCTTGTCCCATGTAGCTACAACACATACTCTGTAGCTGTGTTGGTTGCTTTTTAGTGGAGTAGTCAGTTGCAGAAGAAAAACATCTCTAGTTTGACAGCTAAAAGCTTAGGTAGGAGGTGTGAATCATTGCCTGAAAGCTGGGAGACACTTTGTTCATGCAAATTGCATGAGGTGAAGTGAGGACAGTACAAGGTTTCTAGACAGCCAGAACCGAAGTAGTCTCAGAAAGGAAAAGTAAGTAAGAGAAGATTTGAGTCAGGGAAAGGGAGAGGGCATATTTTTAATCAAGCCAAACATACCTAATTTTCTAACTTTGAATGCATTCCAGTTTTGCTGCATGGACAAAAACAGAGAGGTCATGTTGAAGAAAAAAAAGACAGATAACTAAATAATCTACTATGGCTACGGACATGACAGGTGATGCAAAAATACGAAGTGAAGAGAAGAAAGTGACCTAGAATATACACATCAAAGGATAAATCTATTGCTTGTTATAAAACACCCATGTTAAAGACCATTATTGTTAAAGGCGAGGTCATGCAGTGAAACAGAAGCATCAGGAAAAGTGAAAAGGGAACAGAGAAAGAAACAAGGGAAATGAGAAGGAGTTGCCCTTTCAGAAGGGAGATCTTTATTTATACATAACTAATACACAGCAGCCTGGCTTGCTTCTATTGAATAAATATCTTTGCTTAAGTCTTCCACCAAGGTTAATGAAACATTATGAAAGTTAGTCAAGGAGAAAAATTTTGTAACCATTGAAGTGTGTATGAATTTCACAGTATTTTTGTGTCTGTCATTTCAAATTATACTCATCTGTGTTTATTTGTTTTTTCAGATAAGACAATAGCCTGATCAGGTTGCTTTCTGGCTCCAGCTCTACCATCTAAATTCATCAATAAGTACTTGTTTTCCAATTTAGATTTCTATACCTTAACCTGGAGAGTCATATCTCATTTTCTACTCTGTCAGCGAGCTAATTACAGTAGAGGGAATGGCATTTTAAAACTGGTAAGAAAAATTAAAAAGAAAGTGTCAAAGTTTATCTCACATGTCATATTGAAAGGTTCACTATGAATCCACAGTGCAAAGCATGGCACAAAACCACACAGCACTTTTGTGCTATGGATTTTCCCTCTATCTCAGTCTGTTCTGCAGAGTGGACCAGATGCTAAGCTTAGGCAAATTAACAGAGACATTGATTTCTATTCATGGGTTTGCATTAATCAAGGTCCATAGTATTTTAATATGCCACATATCTTCTTGACAATTAGTTTAGGGAAGTACAAGATTTGAAATACTGGAGCAGCTACTAACCTCTGAATAGCACCACTGCTGATCTGAATTTATGACTCCATAAGGGCCTATCACAATCATAAAACTACTAATTGCTGATGTGTTAATGAAGGATTGGGTTACCAAGAGCTTCAACTGCTTGGTTATTGCTGCATTCAAAATATTGAACTAGATGCCATCAGCTTTTACAGAAGGAGATATGTTACATGGGCAGAAGTAATTGTTCAGAAAAACCTATATTTAGGCATTTTATAGACTTGTGCTCAAATACTAATCTAGATAACTCTTCTGTAGATTCTTACTGTTTTCATCATTATGCGAGCTATTTACATCCTGGGGTTAGGTGCAGAAAATTTTTTGTTTCTAAGGTTAAAACACATGAACTTATGTCTGTTACAGCAATGCAAGGCAGTGAATATCTGTATTTAGCTTTAATTCAGTAACAGTGTGGCTCCAGTTACTTTAAATTCCTAGTGAATCATTTTTAGAAACTGGTATTTTGAGAGGAGCTTTTTATTGGTAGGAATCCAAACCAGTTCCTTCATACTGCCAGTTCAAAACCACATTTTGTCAGAAAAAGCTTTCTCAAGAGAAGGGCATGCACAAATGCAATCAGTGAAGTGTAGTAAATAATAATGTGCATGCCCTTAGCCTACCAGAATTACTTAATGGACAGTGTTCCTCAATGGATCAGTGTCCTGATCTGTTCCTCATAATTCCAATGAGGATTAGTCACTACTGTGAGTAAGGCAGACCCACAAACTAAAAATGTGTTTCTGACACACCAGTCAATGTCCTATATACTTCTTGGGTTCTCCATGGCTCAGCCAGCTAATCTTTTACTTCATTATTTCCACTCTTTCCAAAGGTTTTATTTACATCCTGGTGATAAAAGGGAGTGTTTCTAGTGGTAGTGGAAAAAAATTGTGGTAGTCTTGGCAAGACATGCATGAGGTGTAGCTGTGAGATATTTCAAAGGTGCTTAACAACTTGGGCATGATCACAAGGAAAGGTGGAGGAGAACAGAGAAGAGCAGGAGGAAGAAAGGGATGAGTTGGATAACAAAGAGTTTCATCCTTGAAGACATCTCCCTTTCTGTCCCTGTCCTTTCCAGAGAAGATGACAATGATTAACTGTCCTATATCTCTACATAACCCTCATGATCTTGGATGAACAGAGGAGGATCTCATTATTCAGGGCCACAGCATCAACCCTGAAAAATTCTGCATCTTCTGCAAGTAACCCACCTCATATGGAGTCACAGCTGAGGACAGTGCCTTCAGTCAGTCATCAGTGATATTCGTCCACTCCACATGAAAGTCAGGCTGTCAGTCTCCACTGGCTGTTAATATCTTCCAAGGAGAGTGCCTGAACTTTGCCCATGGTTTTAGCAATAGCTCAATATCTGCTGGGTATTCACACTTCGGTAATAGGCTGAAACTGGCTTTAGAAGAGTTTCATGGAACTACTCAAATGTAATGGATGGAATTACTATATCCAGAAAAAAAATTAATATTTGACCTTCTGGATCCAGTGTCCTTAGAATTGGGCTGAAGGACTGGGAATGGAGGTGTCTCTTTTAGGAACTTCTTAGATTAATCTACCCATGCCATAGCCTTAGGTAATCTGAATAGATAATAGAGTGAGTGATTCTCAGTAGTGCCAGTAATCATTTAGTCAAATGAATCTCACCAGAACTGTCCATTCTGTTTAGGAAAAGAAAAATATTGTTTTAATGGGGAGTTATCCTGATTTTTATCCAGATGTGAAAGATAAATTTGTCTAAATTTCTGATAAATATTTCTCTTTAATATTAATTGAAAGCTTCTTTAGAAAATAAAGTATTTGCTAACCACTTTTACATTCATTAGGAAAACTGTGAAACAAAGTGAACTGCACATTTTTCTGGCAGGTTCCTGAAATTTTCTTTTTATCACTAGCAAAACTGGAATTTTATCTGTCGTCCTGGATAAGGGAATGCTTTTTATACATTTAAAATACGAATAGAACATATTTGAATTAACATTTCAGTGCAGAAAAGTTTTCACGTAAGGAACTGAGAAATTCCTCAGATAACTTAACCAATCAGTTAGGCATAATATAAAAGTTATCCTTCCATTAATTTTACTAGATCTCTGACTTTTCACAAACCAAAATAATTCCTGTTCAAATCTTACTAATGGAATTAAAACAGTAGTGGGAGAGCTGAAAAATTCAGACACTGATTTAGTTATACTCTTATACATGTACAAGATTCAATACTTATTTTTAAAGTAAAACAAATCTATAAAGATGGATATTATACTTCAATATGGTAGTGCTGAAGTTTAAATCAGCAAATCAATAGTCATTTAAATGATATGATTCAAACTAAATGACCTTAATTTACAAATTTTAAAGACATTATTTGAAACAGCAAAGAAAACATCAATGAAAAAATAGGAAGAGTTATTGTCATTTCAGCTCAACAAAATTACTACCTTTACTACATATGGGGACCAAGGAAAGATTCATTTTACTAGTAATATTCATATTACAACACCACAACTCAGGTATTCACTCTCCCTTCAACTACAGACCTCTTTACTAGTAGGCCACAAATACAGGGTTTAGACTGCGCTAACTTGTCTTGTCTGCCATTATCTCAATTTCCTTTAAATAAAAGGCTAAAGCTTTTAGCGCCATGTTTCTAATCCTCAGTTTATTATGACAGCCTTGACAAAATCACCCTGAGATCTATTGCACTTTGCCTTGCACCAGCAGAATAGAGGGTGTCCATCTGAGATTACACATGTACTAGTTTGAAAACAAACTAGTGGGAGGCACCAAGTCAGAATAACAATTTAACAGGGAAATTTAAAAGAATAAATAGATAAAGGCAGAAAACACTGGTTTAAACTGACAGAGTCAGGATACAACCTGACACCCTGTTAGTCAGGGTGGTGGTAGCAGTCCGATAAGGTGGTGGCTGCAGTCCTCCTGAAGTGGTGCATGTGGTTCTGTTGAAGCAATGATGCTGTAGAAGGGTCTGCTCTTCCTTGGAAGGTCCAGTGGTGGCTGTGTAACTCCTGTCCTCTGGGAATCCAGTGGAAAAGTTATCTCTGGTGTTTAGAATCTCAGATTATATCCAGGACGGAATGCTTGGTTCCTCCTTCTGGGTGGAGCATCTCACAATGGGATGATGAGTCATGAGGCCAAGTGTTGATTGGGCTCATTAACAGAAGATAGTCCGGAGGGAGGAGGCAAGGAAACACTGCTCCACCTGGTTTCAACAGCTCATGAGGATGGCAACAGAATACACTGCAATCCAGGACAACACAGAACATACACAGCAGTACTAATGAACCTTTCCATTCATTTCAGTCAGAAAGTATTTCAAATACATGATGCCATCATTAGTATTTCAATAAAAAATGCAGAGCCATTGCGTTGGTTATAGACATTTATGCAACTTGTTGTTGTGCCTTACTCTGGTTTTTCATGAGTTTTGCCTTTGGAAGATCAGATTTCCCTTACCTAAGAAGAACTTTGGTGAATAACCAGCAAATGTTCTATAGAACTAAAGAGAAAAATACAGCAAAATTTATACTTCTTCCAGTAAGGCTGTACTGGAGGGGATTTTGACAAATCCAGTGGAACCAATCTCTAATAGGTTTATTTCCATGCCACCCTTGTCTTCCCTTCTTGTAGTCACACAGCTGCACTCAGCACAGCAAGGGAGGCTTGCTTTTTCTTGTCTGCTCCTTCAGGTTTGACACAGATATTCTCCTTCTCCTTATGTTTGTGTGTAAATAAGTGTGGTGGAAAGGGAGAGGAAAAAGTTTGAGGATAAAGTCCTTCTGTCTCCCTGTCCTTGGCCTGGAACTGATTAAGTGCCCTTTGCTACCACCCCCCACCCCCCCACTACTGTACCTGAGACAAAGGTACTGTAGTTCAAAGACAAAGGATTTATAGAAGATATCAAGGTTTCTAGGTTTTGTATAAGTACGAGGTGCCTTCTTCTACAATTTGATCCTATTCTCACTCAAAATCAAATGCCCAGTATTGTGCTAGCACTTTAATAACAGAATATCTGAAGAATATGTACAATGAAAACCCTTCTCAAATTTTAGATTTATTTAATAGCAGCTGTAAAGATACTTAGAGAACAGTTTATATTTTACAATAGCTACTGTTGGTAATGACGAAGAATGAAGTAACTTTAGGTGAATAGATCAATAGAAAAGATTGCTAAATTATTTTTCCTTCAATAAGTTTACCTGCAATGATGACAGGTCTGAGAATAAATAGGAAATGACAGAGGACTACTGCCTTTACACTTTAGTTCAGAATTATGCTAGACAGATGTGCCATTTTAACCTTTTCCCTTAACAATACTAAGGAAATACTAAAGAAATGAAATATATGTATCTATCAAATATATGTACCTATCTGTCTCCAGGGAAGCAGTGAAGTAAAAGGGTTAAATCATGTTTAACCAGAATGTATACTTAGTGTTCTTTATCTCCCTGGAACTTGTTAGCACTTTGAGGACCAATTCACTAAGAATGAATAATACTGTGAATGACATCAGCTTCCGCCAACATGCAAGAGGTTACTATGGTAATGGAGAAAGTTTTTCACAGAACAAAACAAGTACCATACTTGATATATTAGCCAGCCAAAGAAAGCAGTCACATATAAACTACAGCATCTTTCTAATGAATAGCCATTTATGCAGCATGCATGTTAGCAATTCTGCTGAGTTCCTCTGAACATCAAACTGTTGGCAGTTATACTGAAAAACTTGGCAGATTTACAAAAGTGCTAACATTTTGTTTTCAGCAGCTTGTTTTTTTCTCTCTCAGAGCCCATATCTTCAGCATATTCAGAGAGTCTTTAGCCAATACCAACCAGGAAGGTCTCTGATCTGAGCTTAAATGTACTGTATATGCACACTGAGGAGGCAGGATGTCCAAGCCATGCAAGTGACTCAAAACAGACTTTTTTATTTGTGGCAGAAGAACAGATGGCTTCTTTGTTAGGTGGTGCTTTCTTTTTTATTTGCTCACCACCTCTTCCATAAGAGTTTAATCCACAAAACAATACAGTGTATTTGCTAATATGCAAAAGTCAGAAAATATTGAAACCTTCAAATCACAGCAGTGCATATATATATATATCTCTATATATATATGGCTATTTAAGTAATGGACCAAAACCATATCAAACCATAAATATCCTCTTGTGAAAAAAAAAAAATTTGAAAATAAATAATTCTAAACAGAGGCAAGGTATTATTTCTTTAGTCCTTCCACTTAAAAAAAAAAAAACCAAAAAAAAAAAAAAAAAACCACAAAAAACCCAAAAAAACCAAAAAACCCAGTGACTTCTTATTTTGGATAGGGTCCTATCAAATCCTTTCCTTCTTGCAGGATGTTGAAAGATGAAGGAAAGAAGAAATCTGAGAGCAGTTACACACCTTTGATTCCGGGAGTCTGCTGGCAGATAATTTAAATGATTGTAAACCTTGTCCCAAAGGACTGACGTATCATCTAAACAGACCTTCTTCATAGCAACTTTTCTATGTTTCCCCATTGCATTTCCCTTGCCAAGGATGAAGAAGTGTGTAAAAAACAAAGGAGTGAATTAGAGTGAATGAACTTCCATGCAATTCCAGCAAAAAGTAGTAACTGATCTTGGATTCTGTCTTCTGCCACCTATGTAATACACTTTGGCTGTAGATGCTGCCAAATACATACATTTAAACTGCTGCCAAAATTAAACTTCACAAGTCTTTCTGTGTATGATCATCCAGTCATTCAACCTGCCATTGTTTTCATAGACATGAAAGGTTTTTCCAATTACTCAACTGCACTTCTTATAAACCTTTCAAGTGAGGTTTTAAAATGGGTTTTAAATTTAAAACATCTTTCATGTGAAGAATTTTTTATTTTTGGTACAAATTAATGTATGTCTAATGACAGAATCAGAAAATTATTCCCTATTCTAAAATTTGGATCCTGCCAGCTCTGCATTTTCAGCTATAGAATTTCAAAGATTTTCTATTCTCGACATTTGAGCTAAATATTTTAAGGCTTTTTTTCATAGTTGTTTAACAATTTATCTTCTCTGTTGTTTCATCTGTTACCATGCCAGTTGATATGTTGGTAATGTTTTTTGTTTGTTTCAAATATTGGTGAAAAGGTAAACAAGAAGTGCAAAAATATAGGAAAAACTTTTCCATTTTGTCTGAAATTCCATTCCTCTTTTTTTTACAGGTTTGCTTTATAATTTCTAAGACATCTCATGTTTAATTGTGGTTCTGTAAGTGAAAGCTATGGCAGTTCCAAGAAGAGATGCCCAGTCTTTGGAAATGGAGGAGGCAGCAGCACAGATTATGCATGTTGGCCTGAGACCTGCAGCCTGACTGGTCTTAATGGGCAAGCACAACACTGGTGGCAGAACACAGCCCACTTTCCTAAGCAGGAGTGCTCTCCCTTTTGTTGGTATTTTTAGGCACTGCAATAAAGATCAGAGATTATCATTTGGGTAGTACTTTTCCATATAGCTCAAATACCTTCCCTGTATTTGACAGTACTCTTCCATTCAGCTCATGCAACTTACCTGTATTTTGACAGTCTTTGGTTTTTTTCTGGTCAGACCTTTTGGATCTCAGGCAGGAACATAACCAGGTTTCTGCCTTGTAGCAAATTTTTTAATGTGCTAACATCATCTCAAAATTGGCACTAATTTCCATTAAAGAAAAAAATCAAAACCCAGTACTCTTTCAAGTACAGCCACCCCATAATCCTGAGAGGATCTAATCTGCTGTTTTATGAAATGAAGGTTGTTAGATCTGTACTCTTTAAGATAGTTAGATGGTTAGATATACATCTTCTTTTAAGTGAACACTGGCCTTAGTACTGATAGTACTAAGTCTCTTGATAACTACAGTGCCTGCTTCCCCACAGGCACCGCACTAACTAGGAAGACTTAGACACCTTTCAGATTACTCACCACCTACATTCATCATTGAGGGTATTTCCTTCCCTTGGGTATACAGGAAAGCAACACCTGACAGCCTGCTAGGCCCCAAAAAACTCTCTCTGTTTATAGACATTTTATATACTCAACAGAAACAAGACACAACATTTTATGCTCTGCTTCATAGATTTCTGAAGGTTAAGTATAAAATCAGGTTAATGATGAATAGAGTGCCTGGCACTGAAAATAGCCACTCACCCACGCTTGCCAAACAGTTTTATGAATGATAAGTTATTTTTTTCATTTTCCTATTCTTCAAAGAATGTTGACAATAATTTTCATTTCATGTGACAGCAGTTTGTTTTCTGTATTGTATTTATACAGAAAGAAAAAAAATGACCGAAATAATAACTCAAGCTTAAACCTACTACAGGGGTGTTCTAATGAAGAACACAAAGAAGAATTCCTCACACTGCATCATTTTCCTCTGCCATGATAGTTATTTATCATGGGCACTGTCTGCAATAACTTTTTCTGGCTTAAAACGCAAAATGAAATTTTTTTTCTACTTTATTTAAAATCAAATGTACGCCTCTATGGCAAAAATTAATGTTTCAGATTTTCTACATCCCTTTGCTTAGGACTGTTATAATTAAAAAGAAAAACATATAGATAGTAGTAAATTAAAAAAAAAATATTACTGTCTGATATATAGACAGTTGTAATTACACCACCAAAATCTACCAAAACAATTTGTAGCATTTAAAAAGACAAGTTCAAAACAGCATGACTCTACCTCTACTCTGACAGAATACAAATGAATGAGCCTAGGAAGATATAGTATCAAATACCACATCATTATTTCTTGTTCCCTCCTCAGCTTTGCCAGCATGAATTATTTATACTGGCTGAGCAACTAGAATCAGTCCCATTCACAACTACACACAGGTGACAAAATGTAACAGTGATAATGATGGTAATCTTTTATTGCCCTCAGTTATTTTTCTACTACTTATGGTTATGAACCTGCATTTTTGAATCTTCTACTGCTTCATTTACATATTATTAAATGTCTGGAAAGGGGACTTGCTAGATTTTTTGAGTGTTTGGAATCCTGGGACAGTTTTGAGTTCAGGCACTTGAGGCCAGCGCAATTTTCTCATCCCTCCACTCACTCTCTACACCTACTAAAAACAGTCTCTTGATGACTACAGAATTTGATGTTACATAGCTTGGAAAGGCCTCTAAGCTAACTAAGGAAGTGATTATACTTGTCTGGGAATTTCAGAGATAATTTTTGAGTAATTTTTAAGTTCCTCTACCCTTCTCTAGCTATTATTCTTCTTCCTACAAGCATCTGATTTAAATCTGCTGTTTGGATGCTTGTAACCCTGAAATTGCATTAAAGGCCTCAAAATCTTAACATATTTGTACTGTTTCACTCATGCTTGTAATGTTATCTCCAAATCTCCCTTGTTCCCTGCCCACAGTCCCATCTTTCCACCATAACCCAAATGAGTGATGCACAGAAATGCATACGGGCCTCAGGTATTGTCACCTTGCTTCTGAATCCACTTTTCTACTCGAAGCAGTTTGCAAATGAGATGATATTAGATGCCTAGACATTAGATGAACAAGATGTCAGGTAAGTCAATAGCTGGGAAGAAGGAGAGACAACAGAGGCTGGCTGTGAAATCCCACAGTATTTCAAACAGTTTGTGCCTTCAGCAGAAGACAAATCATTGTGTATTAGAGCGTCAGAGAGGAAAGCAAAGATGAATGTGGGAATCAGTCTCTGAATGTGTCTTGAGACCGGTGCTTATCTTATAAGTAATGTACACTGGCTGAGGTGGATGCACTGCAACTGCTAGGCAGAGAGCAGAGATTTGAATGGAGTCCAGAGTGGGAAGAGCCTAATCCTGAAAGGCTGGCACTCAGGGATTTAGCAGAATAGAATTTAAAGAAAAGGCAAAAGGCAGGCAAGAGAGGAAAATAAGGTACTGGGTGGTGTAAAACTGGTGGTGAGACAAGAGCTGGAGAAGACAGATGGCTAGGAAGGAGAAATGGACCTGCCCTTCTATGGAACAATCAGAAGGAAAATCCTAGTCTTTCTATTCTGACTTTTAGTCTGGTTCGTTAATTTTAATATTGTTATCCTTTTACCACTTCTGGATGCCATATTGGAGGTGGCCATTCCCAGCCAAAATGTGCAGTAGAGCTGTATCTTTTTTGTCTTTTTCCTCTCTACCTGAATTTTGAGTTATTATTGACCATCTTTCTCTTCTATTTGTAGAATTGCCTTCGGCTGCCAAGTAGCACCTACAAAAAAGGAATAGTGTGGGGCTGAAGTTTTTTAAGCATGACTTTTACTAGGGCTGTAGCAAAATGTCAGATTGCTCAGTGAGGAATAAAAAGTAGGTTTAGTAAGCAAGTAACAGAAAACTTGGAAGCCACATTTCACATGGCTGACTGAGTGCCAGACTTCAAAACTCTGGCAAAGAGCTTGCTGCCACACTGTACTGCGTCTTTGCCCTAGTTTGAGTTTTAAATAGGAATTATCTGCCAGCTTTCAGTTATAATGAAACAAGTAGGAAAGCAGTCACATGCTATATATAGTATTTGGAATTTAAGCTCAAGCAGTAGCAGGAAAACCTAGTCTAAGATTCTTCCCCTGCAGGTATGAGAGAGAAAGAACATGAAGAAGAGTTGACAAAAATGGCAGAAATGTCCAGAAGGAGATCCTGGGCATGTCCCTGCTATCGCCTTTCTCTAGATAGCAGCCCCCATCCCCACTATTAGCCACCTGATCTTGTCAATGGGAACTTTTTGAAAAACTGATGTTTTAGTTAAATAGATAAAGCAAATCACTTGAGAAAAAAATAAATTTCTGTGACTTCTCTCATTCAAATGAAAGCAAGAATTCTGTGGTTTGTGGCTTTATCCAGGTTCTGGGAGATGCAGCTTCAATACTTCCTTTGGCTGAGGGAATTTAAATTTATATCTGCTATTGAGGATCCAAGTCATTAGACTAATTTCCATTACTCACAGGTGGAAACTGCTCTTCTTTCTTTTTTTTTTTTTCAGAGTGATTGGTGTTTCACAAAATCCTCACAAAAATCGTCTTGTTCTGCTGACCACCTCTGGCTACTGAAGATTGCCCAAGGAATGGTGGCTCTTGTTAGGTATGGAAGGGTTCATGTGGCCTTCCCATGTATGAGATTATTGCGCTTGACAGCCTGGCTCATGAGATGACACAACCTAACCCCACAAGTTAAATCAGCCACGTAACTAACTGCTGCCAAGTCCATGCCTGTTAGGATTGCATACATTCATGTCAAGAGGGCATCCATGTGTTCCCATCTGGAACGATTCCTTGCACATTTACACCTAATTCAGATGAACCTCAGCAAAAATACTGGGCTAAAATCAAAGGTGAATTAAAAAAACTGAATTAAACATTTCCTAGAGGTTATAGGGGTAGGCTGGCATACATCACAATCGAAAGAAAGGAAAGGAGGAAGCCAGACCAAACATTTCCCAAAGGGGGCAAAATGTGACTAAGACAGAACATTTGTTGTGGGTGATTTTTCAACAGCTGCTTTTACTTTTAGAATAGCCTGGGATTTTGCTTGAGAGAATCTTAAAATGATAGTGCAATATTTTTATTCTGATCCGCCATTTCTTAGATTTGTCATAGGGTTGTTCTAAGCTCTAGATTTACACAAACCCATACAGACAGGTTTCCATGTCTAACTACAAAAATGCAAACTCTGCGTGGGTTTCACACACTTCTTGGGGCATAAGCATTGACACAGAAAGGTGTCAAATATTACAGTCACATCACGGAAGTCTGCATGTGAAGAACTAAAAACATGGCTGTGTTTTTAAGGATGTTGTTAAACACTGTGCTCACTACTGCTTCATAGTTGTACAAAGAAGTTAAAAAATTCAGCAAAGCAGAAAAAAAAACTTTGCATGCTTGTGCTGTATGCTGGCTTTACAAGCAGGGCAGTGGAATAGATCTCAAAGTTTGGGCTACACATCAAGCTCTGCTACAGGTTTTGTGTCATCCTGTCATTTCCCCACTCTGCCTCTTGTCTTCATAAGACATAAAAATTAGGAAATGGAATATTCATTACTAAGCTTATTTTATTGTAACTCTGCTGAGCACTGCTACTATGTACACAGTCACTGCCATGCATGCGTGAAAAAGGGATATCCTTGTCCTAGGGAATATTAGTGTCTGATTAGACCCTCTGGGGCTACTGTATTCCAAACAATTAATCAGATCCATAGTATCCAAATTTGTCAGTAAGGCTACAGACATTAAAAATGGGAGGTTTTTGGCCTGCAAGCAAACAGAACTCAGAAGACCTGTCATCAGGCCACCCATTAGCAAGGATTTCACCATTAATTATTTCCTCTCATTAAAAGACTGGTGCAAGAAATAAAGAGCAGCTAACATGGTTTAATGAGTTTATTGCATAAATGTAAATTATTTTAGTTTGTGCTGCATTTGCATATATTTTGAATCATTAAAAATTAAGTGGAAAGCATCAAAATTGGAAAAGATAAGGGTATAGAAAAAAATAATTTAAAGATACACAGATTTGATAGAATAGTAACAGATTTAAGACACTGACATTCCATATTAACATGTCTTCATTGTATTAACAGTGCTAGAATGAATAGCTGTGCTATTTGCAGGGGCTTTAACGAAAAAGAATGATCATGTTAGCTCAGTCCCTGTGAATAATGTATGAGGCTGAATTCAACTTATTTGCCTCATCTCGCATTCAGCCCAAAACCCCCACAAAATAAAGGACTACACTTAGCATTAAGTAACAATTTCTTGTTTTAACTTCCATATCATTATTTCTGTGCAGTTAGACATTGGTTAGAATATTGCATATGGGGTGGTTTTCCACTTATTAGAATTTTCGGATGCAGTCTCAGTGTCAGATGAAGGCCAGTCTGGGAGTTCTTCTATTTTTCCCATTTAAATGCTTTAGGCCCTCAATGCATTTTTAATAGGCCATAGAAGAATCAATTAAATCTTGTTATTTGTATGCATTACAGGGTTATGCTCTTGTGGGTATCTAGCTAGCGTTAATTAACCAGGGAAGAAAATATTTTGCACTTTTAAATGGTGTAAAATGCTATATTCACAAATTAAGGATCAAACAACAGTTTGGAATGGAAAAGTCTTATTAATAATAGCAATGTATTGGTGAGTTATAACTTCTGGCTGAAGAAAATTATGTGGAAAAGAAGACTTCATTATCACCTCTATTTAAATCAACCTATTTTTCTAATTTTATTCTTTTAAAGAAAATTATAATCACTTTGAAAATTTTAGCTACCTGGAACAGTAATGACCTTGAAGAAATGAAGTCACCCACTCTTCCATAGCACACAAAAAGGTTCCAGAGGAAAACACCATGGAGTTCTGAGGAATCTTTCTAGCCCTGCTTATACTTGGAAAAATCAACCTGCCCCTGTCCCAACTGGGTTAACATAGAAACTATATCCAAAAGAAAACAGTGAGGATGAAAAACAGTAGAACAGAAGACACTCAGGTAATTTCATTCAGTTGCTGTTTATAATTTTTCTAATCTGCAATGAAAAGGGGCAACAGCAGAGTCCTGTCATCAAGCAACACTTAGAAAATCAGGCTTACAAGGATGCCTCATGGTCAATTTTGGCTACAATGAGTTTTAACTGTAGCAGGAGAGCAGAAAGGCATTTTCACAGACACCTGGGTGGTACTGATGCCTTTTCCTGGTCTTAAAATCAAGAGTCAAACACGGTTAGAAGGGGAAAGGGGATTTTACCTTGGTATTTATTTTAAGGATCCTTAGGTGCACACGTCCAGGTCATATGCATCGAGATGCACCCCACCGAGTCTGTCCCCCCAACATTGGGTATAACATTATAGGTTTTACTAATTAGCATATCTATCAAAGATTCCCTAATGAGAGGCTCAAGTGAGCCCCCCTCCCTAAGGAACCTTCCCCTGGATGGCTCTATCTTGGTTTACAGAATGTGTTCTGGAGAGGACCTTGGGGTCCGGGGCACACTGATCCCTGGCTACGAAGCTTCTAAAATGTTTAGTCTCTCAGCTTAACAAACAAGTCCAAGAATGTAGGCAAAAAGCACTAAACAATACAGAAGTTGTAAAAAGGTATAACAGGGGTATAAAAGAAAAGGCAAAAATCTTCATGGCATCAGTACAAGGTGTGGGGGGAGTACAATAATCACGGCAAATGGAACTGAAAGGTAGTAAGAGTGTAGAATCATAGAATATCCTAAATTGGAAAGGACCCACAAGAATCTTTGTTGTCTGACTCCTGGCCCTGCACAGGACACCCAAAGAATTACACCATGTTCCTGAGAGCATTGTTTAAATGCTTCTTGATCTCTGTCAGGCTTGGTGCAGTGACCACTTCCCTGCGGAGCCCTTTCCAGTGTCCAACCACCCTCTGGATGAAGAACTTTTCTCCTAATATCCAACCTAAATCTTCCCTGACACAATTCAGGCCGTTCCCTCATGTCATGTCACTGGTCACCACAGACAAGAAATCAGTGCCTGCCCCTCTGCTTCCCCTCATGAGGAAGTTGTAACTGCAATGGGGTCTCCTCTCAGTCTCCTCTTCCCCAGACTAAACAGACCAAGTGACCTCAGCTTCTCCTCATAAGGCTTCCCCTTAAGACCCTTCACCATCCTCATAGCCCTTCTTTGGACACTCTCTCAAATTCAATATCCTTTTTATATTGTGGCACCCAAAGCTGCCCCCAGCACTCGAGGTGAAGCCACCCCAGTGCAGAGCAGAGTGGGACAATCCCCTCCCTTGCCCGGCTGGCGATGCTGTGCCTGATGCCCCCCAGGACAGGGTTGGCCCTCCTGGCTGCCAGGGCACTGCTGACTCATGTTCAGCTTGTCATCCACCAGGACCCCCAGGTCCCTTTCTGTGGCACTGCTTTCCAGCCTTTCATTCCCCAGTCTGTCCATACATCCAGGGTTGCCTCATCCCTGGTGCAGAATCTGGAACTTGTCTTTGTTAAGCTTCACACAGCTGGTGATTGCACAGCGCTCTAATTTGTCAAGGTCTCTCTGCAGGGTGTCTCTGCCTTTGAGGGAGTCAGCAGGGCACTTCAGTTTACTATCATCAGCAAACTTCCTCAGCATACCTCTGAGTACTGCATCCAAGTCATTTATGGACATGTTGACTTAACAAAGGAGAATCAAATATGATGGTAACAGGTATCTGTCCAGCAGTATTACATCCCCATCCCCTGCTTTCCCACTGCTGGGGAAAAGCAACTTCTTACTCAATTACTCCTTCTGGAGAGGAACAGCAGCTTCACACATACTAATCTCCTGATGAACTTCCAGGCATGGTGCTCTAGATCTCCTGCATGAAAGTCCCTGCATAGCTAGAGGCTTTTTGCCTCAGTCCTTCTATAGCTTTGCCTGTCTAAAAAATGAAGATATTATTGATTTCTCATAATGTCCATGACAAACAGCATCCTGGTGTTGTAACACTGGTCACAGGAGAACTGCAGGGCAGTGTATGCCTGAAGAGCCAAATGGGAAGGGAAGTAAAACCCAGAGGAGAGTCCAGAAAAAAGTCACTGGGATCCTTTAAAAGGAAAAGGGCTCTTGTCATATAGTTTAGTATTTTTAAAAGGTATCAGAATGTTTGAAGATGTAATTAAACGCTGCACATGATGCACAGATGATGGTCACTTTCAGTTTGCTGATGCTACTGTGTTATTTTATGCAATGACTTACTTTGCTTGTTGCTTTGGGCAGACCATGTTATGTAAAAAATCCATTCCTTAAGGCAAGGCTGAAGACAGTGAAGTTTGACAGTTGTTTGAAGTGGAATTTAGTTCAGAAGATATTCAACTTTTTTTTTTCCCTTGGAATTTATTCTTGGTGTGTCTTCAGTTACTTGTGTTTCTCACTACAGCCTTTGGTAAGCTCAGGAAAGAGTCATTTGGACTAAGTACTATTACAAAAAAGCTTCCCTTCATGCTAATATGAGGACTTTCATCTTGTCCTGCTATGATAGAAGAACAACAACGTTTTCCTGGAGCAACTGACATCCATTAAGGGATCCTATCATTCATCAAGCACAAACAGTTTGCTAAGCCAAGTCCTGTCTATGGGAACAAAAACATCCCCATATTTCTAAGGAGGCAGAGCACACGTTGTCATGTCTCAATAAGGAGCTGGATAAATATTGTAAAATATTGTTTCAGTAGAGCAGATGTTCAAACCATATTGACACCTACTAACAAACTCGGAGCCCCTGGGGCAAGAAACTTTATTTACAATGGAATTGAATTTTCTCTGAATATATGAGCAACATCCGACCTAAGGCAAAGAATAAGATTACTTTACAATTTTTTAAAAAAGATAAACCAAACCCAAACACAGACCCACAATTTCCGTGTTCTTGAGCATCAGTTTCAGAAAATGAAAAACCATCTACTAGTCATTAAGATAAGATAGAAAGAACAAAAAAAAAATACAAATTGCAGGCATTTCTAACTTGCTTTAAAACCTGTTGTCCTATTTCTAGATACATGGACAAGTCTGATCTCAGCATTTTGTTTCAATTAGCATATAGACTGTCATCTGAAAAGAAGGTCCAACAGAGGACAAAATAACGTCTCTATAAAGTAAATGGAATGTGTATTTTGTTTTATATTAAGGAGCAGCATAAAATAGCTCCAGGAGATCCCTCAGGGCTTTTCTAAATGATCACTTCCTAAAAATAGCTACAGTACTGTTGTGCTATAATCTGCGTTTCAACCTGCTGTGTTTTAAAACAGGAGTTCTAGAATCACCATGAAATATTCTTAGCATGAAACTGCTGGGATAGAGAAAGAGCAAGATTAACCTTTTAGGCTTTATATGAGCTCCTTGAGCACAGGGCCTACACTGCTGCTGAATCAACTTTTTTGCAGTTTTCCAAACACACAGATTTCTCATGGATTGTAAAAGTAAAAATAGAGCATTATTTTATATAGACAGGAAATTATAGGAACTTTGAGCATTCTTAGACCATAAATGAAGCACAATTATCAATGAGATCTAATTATTAGAAAAAACAGCAGATAAGATACATGAAGCTAAGACATTAGAAAAAATGAGGTGATGAAGAGGGTAAAGTTAAGCCACAATCTGGAGAGTCAGAATGGCACAGATCCCATATAAAATCTTAGAATCATAGAATGGTTTGGGTTGGAAGGGACCTTAAATATCATCCAGTTCCAACGCTCCTGCCAGGGACAGTGACACCTTGGACACCTTTCACTAGACCAGGTTGCTCAGAGCACATCCCCTTCTACATTTTTTTATGAAGTTAATAAAGCCTAGTGAAAAGTAAAAGACATAAAGCTTAGAGGCATCAGCTCCCTATTAAATATTAAGGCCAAATCATGAACTGAACAGTAATTTACTTTGCTGGAAACTCTAGTCTTGATTCCTATATTCTACACACTAATTTGGTCATCTTGACAGTGAGCTACCCACAGCTACTACAAAAGCCAACATCATCTGAATTTATTTATTTATTTATTTATTTATTTTGCAGAGCACAATTCACCTCTTTCCAGTGACTAAGTACACTATTTATGACTCTTTATTCTTAAATTGAGATTCCTACAAGAGTTCAAACAGAAGACATAAACTGTCTGTAGAAGAACTCCCCAAAAGCTGTATTAATATGCATTTTGGCGTATTAGATTCTGTATTAAGAGCATTTATACCATTCAAACAATCTCACTAGCATCAAGCCTTTGGCTGTCAAAGAAAAAGATCCTGTGTAAGGCAGATAAGCTCCACCAAAGCCCTTATTTGTAAACATAGTGCAGCTGCCAAGTGCCTGAGAATTCTCTTACGTTACCTGATCACGTAGTTGGGAGCAGACTGTAGAACAGGCTTTGTCAGCTTGCAAACAGAATGTGTGTCTCCTGATCTGCAACAGATCTTTCAAGTATTAAAAATACATACAGATAAGGTGCTATTTAAATCCTAAATTTACTGGTTTACAACTTATAAAGCAAAATTATTACTCAGGGCAGCAGCTCCATCCTCCTTCGCTCCCTTCTTCTGTCTTTAATTTTAGACTGTACATTTATCAGTTAAAATTGCCTCCCCCCATATATTTTTTTAAGAGATTAAATAAATCTGAACTCTGTCGACTGGGTTACTGGAAAAACTAGTTTTTACCACTTACACTTTTTTTGCCAAACTCAAAAAACGCAGAATACAGACAAACTGAGGGAGAAAGGTTTAAAGCAATTGTTCAACATCTTTGCCCTGTAAAAAATAGGTGAGATAGTAAGGAAAAAAGGACTAACAGTCAGGCATTAGCTGGCAGTCAGAAAGGAAACATATTTTTGGTAACATGAATTAATGTGTTTTTCTGTCAAAAGGAGTGTATATTAGAAGTGGTGTGTACAAATGATCAGGACACAGGAGCTTTAGAGTAATACTTATTATTAATAAAAAAGAGTGATAGACCTACCAATAATTTCAGCAGGAACAATTTTTACTATAACTTTACTGTACTTTTTTCCCTACATTTTTTTGTTTTACTGCTGTCTGGTCAGACAACTGTTATTATCCCTTTCCCTGTAATCCAGCTTCCCTCCTTAATCAGAAAAGGAGTACAAATTCGATTCCAGTAAATGAGTTCACTGAAGGAGTCACGTTTTGAGTGACTTTTGTCTTTCTAGTGTGACAACAAATTTCACATCTTTGGCGGGTGTGACCATGTTTTCACACTAATCCTTTGCAAACTGCCCTCAGCAGGTGTCAGCCTGAGGTGTTCTGCTTCCACACTCTCAAGCAATGTTCTTTCTCCAACAGTGTGCTACATAACCTTGAAAGCTGTGCAAAATGTTTGTGAGAGATGGACACAGTGAAGAATCACAAATTATATGATCTAATGCCAAAATCTCAGTATGATTAAAAACATTAAGTTCTGCTTGAAAACAGATAAATTACTAAATAAATGCAAGTATTGTTTTTAGCATAGTTTTATATGTCTTAAAAGTAAAGTAAACCATATAAATATTGTGTACCAGGGAAGAACTGTCATCTCTATCTGTGGTGGGTTCACCCTAGCTGACACCCACTCAGCCTTGAACTTTTTCCCCTTTCTGCAGGATGGGGAGAAGACACAAGAAAGGAAAAAAGACTTGTGGATCATTTTTGTCACATTTTTATAGGAAAAGCAAAAGCTGTACATATAAGCCAGGCAAAATAAGGAATTCATTCATTACCACCCCTTGGCAGAGAGAAGTTCAGCCACTTCTTGGCCAGCAGACCCTCAGCATGAATGTGCTTGCTTGCACAGGCAAACACTATCACAATAACTGTGCCCCCTTTCTCCTTCTTGACTGGAGCTGTTCTAGCGGAAGCACAACACTCTGCATGGAGTATCCCTTTTGTCAGGTTGGGTCTGCTGGACAGGTGGTGTTCCCTGCCAGCCTCTTACCACCTCCAGCTTGAGGCCTTTTGGATATGGGTGGGTGGCAGAGGGAAGAGAATCCAGTAGGTTTCATTTCTCACCCTGGGAACCAAAGTTTGTCTCTTTCCTCTACCCCAAAAGTGGGAGTGGCAAGAGGCTGTCAGAGGACACTACCAGGATGGCAGACCCAAATTGACCATATTCCATTCCATGTGATACTGTGCTCCTCAAGAAAAGCTCAGGACAAAGAAGTGAAAGGCAGGGTTTAGCAATGGCATGAAAGGACTGAAAGAACATAACTAGCATAACAAAGACAAATCAGTAGCACAGTAGCACACTAAAGCTTGCATTTCTCTCTTTGGGCCGCTGGATTTTGTTACTCACCTGTTTGTGATCTTGATAGGTTTTTTGCCTGTGAAAGACCCTCTGATAAGTTTCGTTTAAGTATCACCACAGGAATATGAAATATTTTGTTCTGTCATCAGGATGACAAATGTCTCTTCTCCCTCCTTAACCTTTGAATCAATCTGTACAGCACAAAATTGGTGTGTCAGCTTCATGCCCACAAGGACTTCTCATCTTGCTGCTGTTTTGTAGCTGGGGAAAGTCATAGCAGCTACCACATCTCATTTGGAAATCAATTTCAAAAGTGGATCTGTGTCTTCTTTTATAGAGGAAGTCAGATTTGCAACTGATCAAACTCATTAAAATGTGTTTCTTAAAGGAAAGATATTTCAATTCACTTCAATGAACTAGTTTTCTGGGTTCCTAACATTGTTACTGGGTGCTTGTGTATGGGGAACAAGGAGAGTAAGAGGCTTTTTGAATCTTTTTGAATCTCCTTAACTTTGATTTTAGACAATTAATATATCAACAGGAAATTAATAAAAGTCTGAATTTATTTTATTTTTCACAGGGCAGGCCAGAACAACTGAAGTATCACATAGGTCACAATAAGAAAATTTTATCACATAAAACTTTCAATAGCATTTTATAAGCACTTCTGCAATACCCTTGAAAGAATTCCTTGTTCTGCAAGGATTGAATGAATTCCTTGTTCTGCTTTGGCTGCCTGCATGGCTTTTGCTTTACCTACTAAACTGTCTTTATCTCAACCCACGAGTTTTCTCACTACTGCCCTTCAGATTCTCTCCTCCATCCCAGCAGGTGGGCAGGAATGGGCAGCTGGGAGGTGCTGAGCTGCTGGCTGGGGTTAAACCAGACATGGGCCATGATCTCATGGGTTGGTGGAGGTGTGGTGGGACAGGTCACACCACAGCAGTGCTGCCAGGCATGGATGCAGCAGGCTCTTTTAGGAAGGACAGTGCCAGGTTGCTGTCAGGGATGGGGGTTCCTGTAGGACCTGGAGCTGCAGGGGATCACCACTGGTGCTCAGGAATAGGCCAGGTGGCTGCCACCAAGCCTGACTAGAAGCCATCAAAATCACTGAATTAGGGCTGATGTGAAACAAAAAATACTGTGAGCCACTTGATTTAATTAAAAACTGATCTGCCAGTTACATGCACTAAACTTTACACTTCAAAAAAGAAAGAAAAGCACTAAAAATACCTTTCACGTACATGTAATCATAATATCATATAGAAATTGATTCTAAGATTTTTTTTTTCTGTGAAGTAATTAAATTCCTCTGAAACAATTCAGACTGTGCAATGTTCCATAATCTTACCAGCAGAAAAGAGTAAAGTGTAGCCCAGGTTCTGGTCTGGGGGAGTTATCCAGTCTCACGGATGAGAGCCATTGTGAGCTGATACAAACTTCTCTCTAGGTTCTGAAGTAGAGGAAAGTCACAAACACAAAGAGAATTTAATCTCTTTCAGTGAAGAAATTTTGGCATTTAAATGTCTCTCAACCTTTAGTTTCTTAAGTCCTGCGGAGTGCCCAATTTCTCTTTTAAGAAAGTCAGCTGCTCATTTAAGAACAGAGTTTGCAAATGCTCTGTATTAATGATATAGTTAATCAAATTCTGTAAAAAAACTAGAGAGAAATAATTATTGCAAATATGGTTCCACTTTTGTTTTGTAGGATTCAATTTGACAGAGAGTGGTTGGTGCTGGAATTCAGTGAAATATGATTTACTTGTCATGAAGTGTGAGAGGAAAGGTGATAGCTACAGATCCAGGACTTTCTTCAATGGAAAAGACTTACAAAATATACTAAAATTTCCTACTTGCTCAAATACCAGCATTTTTTTTCAGAATGTCAGTCATTTCAAAAGCAATTTGGAGACTTCCTGTGGTAAAGATGCCAGCTAATTCATCACAATACTTAACCCTACGTGTCATCTAAGCAGTTTCACTGGGATTTCTTCACTAATTATGCCGTAGTTTCTTGCAGGGAAGAAATTCTTCCTGGGTGGTAGCCACAGGGTTATTGTAGTTTTGTCACAATGATTTGGTTTGCATACAACAGCCATTCATGCACAGAAGAATAAAGATACAATAGTAATACTAAAATATTTCTGATATGGCTAATATTTTAAAATAGGAAAAAAAATCAGTCATGGTGTTCAATCTAGAAGAAGGAGTGCTAACATGGTGACATAACACTCCAGATAAAGCTTTCACATGGCTAGTGTAGCTCAGCTGTGTGTTTTGTACTGAAAGTATGTAGCTGAACATAGCTGGCAATCAGTGAAAATTAGAAATAAGATAAATGCTCCTCACAAGGTAAATGAACTAATCTTTGCAATGTATTTGCTTGCAATACTCACTTTGTTCTCGGATTTAAGTACGAGGACCTATTAACCTCCTTCTCAGCAGTAGAGAAAATTAATCCACCCAGTCTAAATAAGGCAATTGTAAATGCAAGGCTTTCCTGTAGATTTGTTACTCTCCCACAACTCTTCAGCAGATGGATACTTACATATAAATAGTAAAATGTGGAGGATGCTGATGTTGCTTTGGACCACAATTCATTTAGAAGTGTATTCACCAGCAAGCTATTTTTCTGTATTTAGTGACAGTTGCTATTTTTTTCTGTAGGTTTCAAACAAACAGAACCAGCATGAGCTTTGAGGTAGTATTGTTTCTTTTGTATGGAGAGGTCCTTTTGCACCTCTTGACCAAACACAAATATATGCATCTGACAAGAAAAAACAAGAAAAAGAAAAGGAAAATCCTTGAAAGAGGATTCACAATCCACAAAGTACAGTGAGACTGTCTTTTGAAAATGACCTCCAAAGAGCTGCAGTAATACTTAAAGATGAGGGGCAGTGTGAGAAGCCCTAGGACACAGAAATCAGAAGACCTGGCATGTTGCTCTGCCCACAGAAAGAAAAGACAGCGCTTATTTTAACTACAGTGAGGCCAAAATGTTGATCCGGTCTCTTCCTCCACAGCTCCACCATGAATATCTCATGAGACTGTGATTAAAATGTTGTTACTCTGTGCCCATTTCTTCATTTGTTGGAAAAAAAAAATAATGAAAGAGCATTTGTTGTTTCCCAACCTTCAATCATTTTCTAGCTATGTAAATATTTAAAGATGTTTTAACTAGCCATACTATAAGAAGCAAATCTTCCTGCTGAGTTTTATTAATTAGCAGTGAAACAGGACTAATGATACTTGCCTGCCTTTGTAATGTTTTTTTTTCATATCTGTAAATGAAATGTTTAATATGAAAAGCTTAATGAAAGTTAAATATTTTAGAAATAAATACCATGTGAGTACAAATGCATGAAAGTCATATTACAAAATGCAATTAAAGCATTTGCTATAATTTATTTGCATGTATATCAAGACTCACTTCATATGTGTTTTCACACGTAGAGATCTTACCACACAAAGAATTCACACAATTCACACATGGAATATTGATGACCATTGACGGTAGAAAAAGGTAATATGTGCTTGTTTAAATACAATACACTTCTAATTTTTTCTGCTAAAGTTTAAACTTAATGGAAAATAAATATTGCCTGATATTTCACTACTAAAGTGAGCATAGCTGAAATTTAATTTGAAAAATTCTGACATTACATAGTGTTTATTTTTCATCAACACAATTAAGATTTGTAAGATGAAATAACATTTTTTACTAATACTTAGTAAATAAATAATTATAATCTTGATAGCCATAGCAATAATTTGTTCTTGGATAAAAGCAAAATTAACACAAAAGAACCCCCTCAAATAGCAACAACTTACAACATTTTACATACTTAACCTAGTCCCCAAGAGTCTCTTCCCCGTTTGTTGTCTAATTATTTGAGTAGCATGAATAGGGCAAGTATTTCTGACATGACCAGAAGTTCACAGAAATGAGCTACGGAAATATACACAAGACTATTGGGTCAAATCATCAAAGCAATCCATTATGGATGGAATACTCATGTAGATTGTATGACTACCTCAGTGCCTCACCAAAATATGTAAAAATTGGGAAGAATGTTAAATAAGTTAAATAAAATCCCGAGTATAATATTTTCTCAGATAAATGTCAATGCAGAGAATAAGTTCCATTAACAGATGAAGGGAAAAAGACCCAAAACAAAAACCACCATAACACCAAAAAACCCCATTGTATATAAAAAACCCTTTTATTCATCTCTCTATGTTGTTACACAGCCTGTGAGGCCTTGTCTATTTTGAAACTTTCCCACGTAGTAAGTGAGAGTGTGCATTTACAGGACAGTGTTCTCAAACTACTTAAACTTCCGTGTTTAACTAGCTGACTCTATATATTTTGTTTTCTTCTCTGACTCAACTCCCACTATTTTCTTTTTCATTTTCAATAACTTCTGAATTTTGATGCCCAAGACACTCTCTTCTGCCTTCTTCTTTCATAATTACTCCAGAGAACATCACCTTCTCTTCAGGATCCTCAGCTGTAAGTCTTCAATATCTGGAAAGTTTACTTCAAAAGATAGTTCTGTCAGCAGCCAAACTAATCCTATTTGCTTCCTTCATATCTTGAGCACACAGATCCTTTAGCATCTAAGAATAAATTTATAAGCCTTTCACTCTGTGTGGCTAGCAGTAACCCAGCAGTCTGTTGTCCATTTTCAACAAACTTTGAAGTTCTGAATGTGCTTGACATCTCTGTACTTTTTATCAAGTGCATTTGAAGTTGGCCAGTAGGTTCAAAATGCACAAGGTCAAAGAACACAGTAGTATAAATCTCACTTCCTTTAAAGAATACACTTAAAAATACTCCTTCAGCAGGTAGGGACTTTGCATTTATTATTGATTTGCAATTATGATTAAATCTTAGATGCAGAGATCAGTTCTTAGCTTCTTCTATGACATACATGAAATTTTCACACTACATAGACCTTGACTTAAAAAAAATCATATAAATGCACATTGACACAGTAGCTTAATACAAACAAACTGATGAGTCCTCCTTCAGGCAAAACAAACACCCAAAGTTTCAGTCTTCCATAAATGCACACATCAAATCACTCCAGGAAAGTGAATCATTGTGGATAAAATGACACTATTACAAACTAATATAGGAACTATGTAATTTTTAGCAAATTATGTTCAGCATTGCAAATCCAATATAGTGTGTGATACAGAACTTCAGAGAGAATATGCATTGAATAGAATATATCTGGGGCTTGTTTTTCCTGGCAGACTTGCTGAGTACTTTCTAATTTCATGCAGAGGAATAAGAGGCCAAAATTAACGTGATGATCTCTTCCAATTTAAAATCTAAATGTTGCTTTTGTTTTGGAGCTCACTTTAAGTATATAAATACAAATCATAGCTCCTTAAATCATCCAGCAGTATTTGTCCCAGTCTTCACATACATATTTAAAGATGTGGAGGAAGTATCTAGGCAAGCATTTACCATAAATAAATTACAATTCTTACAATGGAAAGACAGTCTATTTTATGGGAGGCCTACAATCAAATTTGTTGAACTATATTCTTGTCATACTGGTGTTGGATCCGAGTTTGATGCTTGTGCTGAATTTGGCTGGAATAGGATTAATTGTCTTCCTAGTGGCTGGTATGAGGTTGTGCTTTGGATTTTTGCTTAACACAGGGTTTATAATACAGAGATGTTTTTGATATTGCTGAGCAGGGCTAACACAGAGCCAAGGCCTTTTCTGTTTTTCCTACTCCCACGCTGGGGAGAAGTTGTTGGTGCATGGGAGGTTGGGAGGAGACACAGCCAGGACAGGTGACCCCAACTGAACAAAGGGATATTCCAGACCACAGGACATCATGCTCAGTATATAAAATGGGGGGAAGAAGAAGGACAGGAGAGACATTTGTAATGATGGCATTTGTCTTTGCAAGTTACCATCACATTTGATGAGGCCCTGCTCTCCTGGAGATGGCTGAACACCCGCCTGCCCATGGGAAGCAATGAATTAATTCTTTGTTTTCCTTTGTTCCTGCGTGTGGCCTTTGCTTTCCCTATTAAACCATCCTTATCTCCCACAGGTTTTCTAACTTTTACCCTTCCAATTCTCTTCCCAATCCTGCTGGTGGCGGAGTGAGAGAGCAGCTGTGTGGGGCTTGGCGGCTGGCTGGGGTTAAACCACAACAATGCTCTTGGAAAGTGCCAAAGTGAAAATGGGAGCTGAATTTACCTTAATGAATCCCCTGCACCCAAAAGCATACATTTTTTACCATGCCTCAGTGAAAGAATGACTGATGATTTTGCTGGTCAAAATGCTTCACTGTGCTGGATTTTATCCATATTGATCTAGTGCCTTGTGTTGTTCTTGGTTCTATATGGTGTAGAAGCACAAGGCAAGTTCCCAAAAGGAGACTGGAGAAGGACAACACAGAGTGAAATAAGGCATTTGTCATTTTATACTCTTTCCATCTGCACTGTCTACTTGATGAAGCCATTTATTTGCAGAAGGTGGTACTTGATGAAAATTCAAGTCACTGTTAGATGGCAAGGCAAAGCAGGTTCTGTGTGCAGTTTTACTTGAATAGAAGTTTTAAAGATACATAGCTAATTTCTACATAGCTTCCTTCACAGCATATTGCTGTAAGCACTCACTTTTTCCTAGATCTTGTGCAGAAAGTCTGCCTGTATAATCTGGCATCACAGATGATACTGAAAACCAGGCCCTGGGAACACTGAGCATTGCGCTACTGGAGTTAGCTGTGAATTTAGTCTCAGGCTTTATTTTCCTCAATATTTTGGTAAAGTTTGTGCCAATGTGAAATAGATTTTTTTATGCACTGTGGGTGTATCTTAATATGAAAGTAATACACAGGCTGCAGAAGAAAACAAGACTCTGGAAACTGTTACTAAAATTAATTGAAGGCTCATCTTTCGATTGCCATGGTCATCTATGAGATTGAGACCAAAGCCTTTGTCTGACAAGAAACTTGGTGGTTTTTTGGGTTTTTTTTCATCTTCAAAAAGAAAACAAATAATAGACATACACTCTTCATGCAATCATATTTGGGACTTTTTATGTACTGCTACAAAATCTGTTGTATTCACTGCCTAGCAACACGAGTTGGGTGAACTGCAATCATGAATACATATGTGTTTCAAAGAGACTAAAAATGTTAGTGCTTGAATTCTGGGATGACATGTTTTAATGATTTCAGTGTTAGATTCAAAATCTAAATTCAAGACACTACACTCACAGGTAACTTCATGCATGAGAGCTGTGTAAGCTCCCTTTGTAGTCACTGGATATCTAATCATAAAACTTGAGTGAGTTGAGAGTTACTCAGATGACCTCATGATCATCTAACAGCTCATTAGTCTTACTTAACTGTAATGGACACCTATATACTGAACTCATATGTAGAGACCTGCATTTTTGGCAGGTAAATGGAGATATTTGGTCAGGAAGCCAAATGCCACACATAGTTTGCACACAGAATAAACCTTACTGTCATGTTCACTTCCTAAACTGTGCCTTCTGGAATTTCAGTAGGAAGGTTATTGAATTGTGTGAAGGTGATGAGAGCAGCAGCTGCTCCTGGTTTTGTATTAAGCCATGCATAGGCGTAGGACAAAGTATCTGTCTATCTGCATTGTCTTCTCACTGTGCAATTGACTGAGGAAGTAATTCTTGACAGGATTTGTCAGACCCTTGCAGCTCTGTGTGGTTCAGCAAAGACTATCCGCAAAGCTGTCTCCCATCTCTCCCAGGAAGACGATGGTAGAGCAAATACCTGTTACTTACTGAATGGGCACCCTTGGCATACCTAGATGGGATGATTTATCCCTGACTATTCTGTCACTCCAGGAAAAAATTAACCTTGATCAGATTACTCAGATATGCTACAGAGATATGAAAAGAACCCTTAAGGCCCTCAAGGCCACAACATGGTAACAACAAACTTGGACTAAACAATAACTTTGAGAAATCTATGCTACCATAGCTTCAATCCTACTCCTAGCAACAGCTAAAAATTTGGAAATGTTTTGTAGTCTACCTTTGATGGACATAGAGAAGTTTTCAGAAGGGACTCTCCACAGGTTTCCCCTGAGTAGTCTGACTGATAGTACTGCATGTTAGAAATTATTCCCAATTATGTATGAGTTCTGGTGTGCTTTCCTGTATAAACCTTTAGGGTCACAGCATAAGCCTGCCATTTCTGTGGAGTCAGGCAAACTTCAGCACTAGGTTGCTTCTAGAGAATAATTATTTTCAGTCAAACAGTTCAGAAAAGGAGAAGATATATGATCAGGGGTACAAACCAATTATGACTAGTTATTAGCCTCTGCTTACTACATATCCAGCTCCAAACAGCCACCGGTTAGAACTGGTCTGGGAGATGAAACTCTACTTTTCTTATGATTTAAAGTTTGGAAATTATTTCTGTCTACATGAGACTACCGGAAGGATAGGAATGGAAATGGAATTAGGATTGAAAATCCACTAGAATTAGGAATGTAGAATCAAAAAGGTGCTGAATTTTTAGTGCTTTAAGCAATCTTCATGTTAAAACCTTCTCTAACCCTTGACAGGCTGGCCAGAATCAGACTGACTTCAGTGGAAGCCTCTTTCTGCTCTCTCCAATAATTTGTCAAGAGGAGAATATTTCTACAGGGTGATCCAGTTCCTAGGAGTTGGTATTTTCTGTGGGAAGAATTGCCCCAGTCAGACCTCTGACCAGACTGAGTCAGTATTGTGTGTGTCAGCTACTGGCAGACTGAGGCTGCAGGTTATTTTAGCAGATAGGGTGATCCATAGAGAGGATCATAGTCATTGGCAGAGGAACTCCAGCCTCTCCAGGTGCTTCCTCACTATGGCAAGGAGACACCAGGGCAGAATTGAGGGAAAATCATAAGTTTGGTGTGGTGATCTTTGTGCATTCAAGTACTATGGAAAGAATCATGAGGAAACACCCCTTTCAGTACCTTCTGGGGAGATGAAATGAGTTAAAGTGAATTTGGTTCACCAGTATTTTAGAGGAGACCAGAATAAAATCTGTGGGAGGCAGTGATAAGATTTCTCTTTTTTTCCAGAACGTTTCCTAAATAACCATTTAGAAAAAGTACACAGTGATGATAAACAATCTCACCCTTCAGTACAAGGAGAAGTTAAGGTAAGGTAAGGTAAGAATAGTTTTATTTCAGTGTTTGCTAGCATTGGCAGAGAAAGCCATGGGATTGGCACTTAGGGATAAGCACTGGAGAAGATGAGGACACAGCCTCACATTAAAAATTCAGGCAACTCTGACAAATAGAAACTTTCTGATTCAGACATTGTTTCTGTGATGCAGCAAAAATTTTATCAGAAACTAAGTTACTTGTAATAAAATAATCTGTGTCTTCAGCTATCCCACTTTTCCTCCTGTCTGAATCTCATTTTGCTAACTAACTTTGCTTAATTTTTTGCTAGAGAGGATTGCAGGGAAAGGCATATTGCTGCAGGACTGCCAGTCAACTTTCCTTGTGAAAATCTGACTTGGGAAGCAGCTATTCTCAAGGGAACATGGTTTAATTTATACACCAATTAACAGTGTAAATTCATGCTTTACTGTTCATCCGCTCTCCAAAGATTTTAAGTGCCGGTGGAGATTGCATTCTGAACAAAGATGAAAGACTTCAGAGCAGAGCAGAACAGATGAGAAAACCTCCAAAAATTAAAAAGAAAGCTAGCGTATAAAATGCCTTGAGTGCAACTTGCTGTAGCTGGTTTGGATACTCTCATGAATTGTTCCATTTCTACATAGCTAGCAGACCAGGACAGAACTAGCTAGAAAACAGGTTTTTCTTCAATTAAAACTTTCAGATTTCATAATCTTGAATTCCAAGTTTGGATGAAAAGCCAAACAGTTTCTACAAGCCTAAAGTTCCAGTTTGACAAGTTCAAACCCCTCCATTTAATTTTTGGACCTAGGATAGGAAGTCTAAGGATGCTTTTGTTTTAGTGTCTTATTTCAGATAAGAAGTGATATTCAAGCAAAGTTCCCAGTTATGCCTGCTTACTGTGTTTTGAGTTGTGCCACAGAGCTCTGAGACAAAGCACACAAACTGGGTTCCTTTTGGGAATTCAATTTTTGAAATTAAATCAAAAGATGTACTCTTAACATGCTCCAAACAACAGTGAGCCTCTAGTCCCCAGGGTTGGACTCATGCTAGACTGAAGTAAATGTTGGAATATGGACTTCACTATTATTTCATTCATGTCTGCTACTACTATGCACATGACCCCTTGATGTTAACTCAGTCTAATAATCTAAGTCACTGATTTTGTTTTTTCCATGCTTTAGTGTATCAGGTAAATATAAGAGGAAAATTTTTATGACCAGCAAAAGTGAGGACTGCTGCATAAATCAAAACTTGAAGAGTGGAAAGAAGAAATACATAGGAGGGGGAAAAAGAATGAGTCTCCTCAGAGCTCCAAAAAACACTGCAGACCTTGGAAGCATTTTGCAGTGACATCCAGGTGTGGTAGCTGCCAGGTACCAACAACCCTGAGTACAAGGTAAAACCTCCTATCTCTGCAATCACCCAGGGAGCTTGGAAGGCTCCTGAAGCAATGACTGACACCTGAGCTAGCGCACCACTTGCTTCTTACCAACTCCACAACCGACTGTTTAGTTCCACAACCTCACCAAAATGTTGTTTTGTAAAAAAAAAAAGAAAATATGAACTGCCTCAAATTTATGGCAATATGCCAGAAGAATTGCAGATATTGGCTCTTGGTGCATCTTAATGCCTCCTCTTTTAGCAAGAATGACTACAAACTCTTCTACATCCCTAAACCATGGAAAAGGATATACACACATTTTTTAATAACTCCCCAATACATGAGGCCTTGCAATAAGGATCTGGGTGGTGCAAGAAGGAAACAGGAGGTACAAATTAATTGCTACAAACGTAACTGGTATTTCTTTGTAGTAATTCAAGAAGTTGACACAGATGAACTTTATTCTTTCTTCAGTCACACTGCTACATCAGATTCCTTTAAAGTACTGCCAAAATCATGCATAAATATGAGAATCTGTTTCTGCTATGTTACCTTATCTTGTAGCTTGCCTTTAGGGTGCATGGGAGAATTTATATCAGCAGCTGGAAGAATCTGATGTTAGACATAAATCACAATATCTGTGTTTATCATTGTTAATGTGGGATTTAGATAAAGTTGCTCTAACAAATTTGTGCTAATAATTTAATAAAGTTTATCTCATATATTGACAGTTAAAGTCTTTGAAAGCTATTATGGTAAATGCTTTGTATCTGTATATATATATTTTCCCTGTAATTCAGCAACAAGTTTCTAATGTTGGTTTATCAATATGTTTTATCTGCACAAGGCTATTTAGCTTTGCTTCACTGATAGTTCTGTGATAAGACAACTCCTTTCACAATCCAGCTTGACAGAGACCTGTGGTAGAAACTGCATATCTGGCTCACAAACAACATTTCTATTTTCAATATGCCAGAATTACATGAAAGATTTACTTATGAGATTGTCTTTGTAAAAGCAGCGTTTAATTACCAGTAACCTGAAATTGTTTTGCAAAGCAAACTTCCATATATCAGCTTGAAAAAGACTGAAGCATGCATTATTTGACATGCAAAAGCAAGCCACAAAATAATGTTATATGATGTAAGTCACTGTGTAACTGGTGTAAATTTCTTGAACTTTAAGGGAAGATTTAAATGAATTTTTACCTATTTCTTAGCAGTCATACTAAGTACACTATTTCTCAGAATCTTCTAAATTTTCATGTGTTGCTTAAAGCTAAATTTGAAGTTGCATCTGTTATGCAGAAGAGGTATCCAAATTCAGTGTGAGGAAGTGAACGAGATATTTCACATATTTTATGTGAATATATCTCTTTCATATATTTTAAGCTTTTTCTGTAATCCTTTTTTGCTTTCATGCCTTTATTAGGTCATTTCTTCCCTGGATATACGTTGGTTTTAAAACCCACAAAGTTCTTTAAACCTTTTTGCTTCTTTACTATATCCACAGGCTGATTTAGTCTCCAACGATTTTGTCAGGCAAGCTGTTGCAAAACATATTCCAGATATTCTCAGAAAAGTACTTTTTTTTTAAGTGTCAATCTTTCAAAATATTTCTAGATTCCTACCAAAGAAGCCCTAATGCTTAATTAAATCTATGTTTTCTATATCAACACAGAAATTCCAATGTGCTGTATAGAAATATAACATAGTAGAGTTTTCAAAAACATAGCGTCTACTGGACAAAGTAATCTCAGCATTACCCGGAACAAAAGTTCCCAAAATACAAACAATACTCAAACTTGAATATGCTTTTAAATGCTGATCTTTGGAGAAGTAAATGAAGATTCTTTTGCAGGTGACATACAATAACACCAGCAACCATCATTTTCATTATCTTACAGTCCTCTGTCTTGAAGCAAAAACTGCTTCAGATAATGTTGTGATGTTTTAAAAATAAAAATTAAATATATCAGTGAATAAGTGCATGTTTCATTGGTCACTATTCCACAGATCTCCACTGTTTCTGTGATAGAAGATTAAAGACTATTCCTTTGAACAAGAAGTATCTCAAGTAATTTTATGTGACAGTTTGACATTTATGCTATCAGTATTAAGAATCATGTTTAAGCCGAGTACATTCTATCTGCTACGATAACTCATTTTTCCCACTTTGAAAAGTGTGTAGTTTTCATCATTCATTTTCATGCTTTAGTAAGATTTTTGACACATGAATCTACAAGCTTTTTAATAAATTCTTAAAGTATTTGTCCCATTAAGGTAAAAATAATATCAGCTTGAGTATTGTGTTGGATTTAGGAAGCCATACTCAGTCTTTGTTTTTCATGACAGTGCCATGCTCGCCATATTAAACCAGTTTCCACTAAAATCCTGCATTCAAAACAAGTTCTGTATTATTTTGCTTAAAATTAGGAGCTTTGCATACCCATTTCTAAAAGAAAAACTCCAACGGTTTCAGAAATTAAGACTGTCATATATACATTAATATTTCCTGGCCCATGGCCCAGCCATAAATCTGCATAAGACTCCCACTACAAACTAAAGACTTCTAACTATTTTCTAATAAACAACTAATAAAATTTAAAGTAGTTAATTTTGCTTTGTTGACCATAATGGACACAAGGATTCCTTGATAAGAACTCTTTTCAGATATGCCCACTGGAGTTTGAGATATGATTTTATTTAAACTCACAGATGCAACATAACATCCATATTTACTTTTTCAAAGAATTTTGGTCTCTTTCAGTAATTTTGAATTTATCTTTATTAATCTAACTACTGAAGCTGCCACTGACTTGTGTTTGATAATGTATTAAACACAAGTCATATTCCATTAAATTTATCTGGAGACATGTTTTTGATTCAGTGGAAATTCCTTCAAAAGGGAATTTCACTACATGAAATTCCCATCTCTGCCAGTGTTTCTTTGTGGATGGTCTTCTGCTTCTCATTTACTTGCTGCTGTAATACCTATGAAAAAGAGGTGATGGAGAAAAAGGGTTTCAAACTGACCTCAAGGTTATTCTGCTTCCTAGATTATCCAGAGGTTTTTGAGGAACTAACAAAAAGAAATATACAAGTCACAGGGTAAAAACCAACATCCACTGGCACTGAGAAATTCAAGACTTCACTGATCTTGGTCTGTTCTCAGACTGATAATCTGTGCATTTGGGAGGTGTTAGATGTTGATTAATATAAAGCTTCATTTCCTTTACAAACAAATGGTATAGAATTAAAAAATTGCCCGTTGTGCAGACTTAAATTACAAATGTAGCTTTACAGTCTTAGTATGCTCATCACATGCTTTTCTTCTTTATCCTCTCTTCATCTTCCTCATGCTTTCTCCACTGGAATTTGACATAATCGGTGGTCTGACTACATTATTAGTATCCTTCTCACCAGAGATTTGGTACATAGATATGGCAATTTGAACTTTGTTTTGAAATTACTTCTAATTGGAATGAGAAAAATTTTGTCTCTAATTTTCCATTGATGAACTCTCTTAATGTTGAGAATGGGTAAAATATATAGCTCATGGCACCCAGGGACAGCCTTTTATTTCCCCCATACTTTTAACCCAAAACATATTATTTATTTCTGTAATATGATTCCTCTAGAAGAAATGTGAAGATTAAAGTGAGTTAGAGCTTTTCCACTCCTCTACTGATTGTTAATGCATCTGACCAGGAACAGGAAAATAATTTTTCCAATATGCCTGGTGTACAGGAGTTATCTGGGGTGTAGCTTCTGGCTGCCCTGAGACACTATAGCAGGTCCCCAGCTCTCTGCATCAGCTACACGGCACCAGGGAAAAGAAAGCTGAAAGTTTTTGCAGTAACACCTCAAAAAGGAGCAGGAGACAAAATGAAAGCCCCTTTAAATACTGACCCCCAGTCTATTTTTATTGCTATTAAATGCCAGTGGCTAAGATATATGGGGAAAGATCTTCCGGAAGCTGCCAGAACTTAGGACTAGGAGCAAAACAGTTTTTAAAATGTCTAGCTTTTAGCTAAGGTTAATGGTAGTAACTCACCATGTCTCCTGAAAGTGTCATAAAGAATCTTCTGTAAGAGTGTATTAACCCTGCATATGCAACGTAAACTGAGTCAGGATACCACACGAAATATGAAAGTTTTTCTAGAATCAAATGCTACTCAAGACCACAAACTTTGAGCTAGTCTGGCATTTTTGAATAAAATCTTTCCCCAGTCAGTGTTTTCCAGTAAAAGCAAGAAGCTTTTGTGGAATTAATTCACTCTTAAATAAAATTGACAGTAATGCCTATTGAGGTGCACAAGTGAGCCACTACATAACCTGCCCTTTCCAATGCAGTGTGAGGGCCTTAATTGCTGTTCTTGTGTTCACATATCTTGGCTGAGCAACACTGACAGCTTTTGGATTTTGATTTAGGTTTCTAAAAAAAGGAGATAAACATAAAAACAGAAATGGTTTGTGAGGACATAAAACACAGAAATGAATTATGTTGCTGAAAAGGCAAAGGCAAGATAAAAAGAAAAAAATAAAAAGGAATTACTACACAGAGCATTCTGAATTATCCAGAGGCTTCAGGTTTTTACTGTTGGAGTACACCAAAAAAGCAGCTACAGAGTTTTAGGCAATGTAAAGTAGTGACAGTAGGAAATTTACCAAGAAAGGTTTTTATATAATTTGATCTTATTTCCATTAGCAACAATCTGAAATGTGTAATACCAAAATGGATTGAGCCAGCTCCTTGTAGTACAGGATATGAGATAAATATAAAATACGAGAGTGAACTACTGAGCTATGACAACTTCCAAGGATGTGGTTTGCCCCATTCCTGAAATTAATTTTTCTAAACATGAAGTTTCAAGTTATTCTGGATGTTGCAACCTAAATATAAGTTCTCCCTCTACCATATCTGTGCTGCATATGCAGTTTCTGTGAATATTGGTACCATAACTAGCAAATCATGGCAGCATGAGAGCACGGTTGGAGTTAGAATTTCTCTTCATGATCACTTTGATTTACTATGAAATTACACTGGAGCTGGACTGACATACAGTTTGCCTGCTAAGTTTTAATTGTACAAGTGAAAAAGCAGCAAACTTTTGCTGATGTTGAAAAAATAAGTGTGCCAATTTGAATATTTTTAAATGCCTCAAGGATTAAGTTACTGAATTACTCACAAGCTCTTGAGATTCTGCTGTACAGAACGTGTTAAAGCCTGGTCTGTAGAAGAATAAAACCCCAGATTTCCTGTTCACACTCCAGGAAGTCTTGTATAGTGGCTTATTTATGCTGAACCTCTTTAATTATAAGGTCACGGATTTTTATGGTTGTATACATCAAATAGAATATTCAATTTACATCAAACACTATTCTGCCAAAAAGGACGAATTAAAATGAACTGGTTTTCTGCCTGAATTAATACTAGAAGGAAAACTACAAAATATGGTCTCTGAAAATCAGCAAAAGTAGAAACAGGATTAAATCTGTCAGCACATCTTGGAACAGTCCCAGAACTAAATGAGGTCAAGCAGGAGCACTTTAATGGGTTTCACTGTGTTTTGGATTAAGATTCTTTGTTTATCCCTCTTACCAGTGAATTTTTGTAGTTTCTGAATGACACCTTACTTTCAGCTCTCCATACCTTGCTTGCCTGTACATAAAAAGTCCAAGTGAGGTGGCACCTGAGCAGTAGCATATGCTGCAATGTTACTTGCCAGATGTGGAAAGATCCTTTTTTACTGCAAAGAAAATTTATGCTCCAAGAAAGCAGTCAGTCTAATCTGGCTTAATCTAAACCAATCATTTAGATTTCAAGGCATGCCATATTTTCTGAAATTCTTCTTCTGGTAACCCTGGAAGAGTCAAGAAGTTGGGTGATTTGACCAGGCCTAAATTTCTGTAGAATACCAGAACTAGGCCTGGGGTTTTTCTTTCCTTAACATATATGTCTATAAGCTTACTGTCTACATCTGACTTTGAAATCTTAATTTTTTTTCACAGTTAGTAGATATTTACAGAGGATATTTTTTCTGACATGGTTTGCATGTCTACTTCAAGATATTTGTCTACTTCATCTGATTCATCTGGGGTTTTTTACCAATTCCTAAAGGAACGTTATGTAGCCACCTCCGATATGTGCTATTACATATAAATTTAAGTATAATTAATTCTCTGCTAAATGTCCTTTCACTTTCCAAAATGAGAGATTAAATAGGGAAGGCTACTTTGGAAATATCTACTGCCAGAAAAGAAAAGAAAAGAAAAGAGGAAAGAAAAGAAAAGAAAAGAAAAGAAAAGAAAAGAAAAGAAAAGAAAAGAAAAGA